>NC_138185.1:189150266-189412766 GCF_964194105.1 Spermophilus citellus
ACGTTAAGGAGGGCAGATGCAAAAAAATTAAAAGAAGGAACCAGAGCAGGGGTGACAGTTCACTTCGCAGGATCAATCCTTTTCAGAAATCAGATCTACCTTTGAAATTTTCTGTCATGGGAGTCAATAAATCACCTGTCATGTTTTCATGCAGTTGGACTTTCTGTTACTTGCTATGGAAAGTGTATTATCTATTATGCATAGTGTAAGCCTCATCATCTTCCAGAAGCCTTTCACCCTGGAGCCCATGTGACTGTTTCCCTGCTACTTATCTTTTCCTCAGCTGTTAAGTGTAGTCTAACAGGGTAATCTGCAATAATCCATATTAATAGCAAATTAAATTACAGAAAATCTGTTTCGGTATTTAAAATGTCCCTAATTAGATTACAAGCTTCTAAAGGCATGAAGAAAATCTTCTGTTGCAGTTTTTCCTTTCAACAACTACATGCCAATTGCTTCCTAAGACTTGAATCTAGCAAATGCCGACAAACTTTAAAGAATAAGGTGAACAACGAAAATGATAAATTTTGTTGTACAGGTAATGACTCAGTAATACACATCCCTCGGTTAACAGATTATCTAATGACTCGGTAACATACATCTTGTGGTTAATAGATTACCTAATGCACTCAAACTTGCACTTAAGCACTATTGAGCTTGCCTGGTCCCAAAGTCATTTCCTTTAATTGATGTTAAAATCACAAATATTTTGTGTTCAATAGAGTTTTTCCAGTTTCATATTTATCAATTTATATTGTTTCATCTCATTATTTTAGGGACACCTTACTTTTATACGAGACATATAAAGTGAAGAGTATAGGTATTAAATACACAAAAATCAACTTAATTTTACATCCTAGTCTTGAGATTTGATTCCAGATACCACAAGTTGATAATTTTGCTGGTAATAAAACTGTTCATTAAACATGTACACGGCAATGAATGATTTTCAAAAGGCATCACTTAACTTTTCTGCAACCATTAAGTCCTCATTACATAGAAGGAACATAATAGGTTAGTTTAAAATTCATAGCAGACTCTCAAATGCTGAATTGAGATCATAATTTAGATTGGCATGCTTCTCTTCTTAGATTTTATATAAGGTTGAAACCCCAAAAGGAAGCCTTTTTCTATTTCTAGTGAACCTCAATTCAAAAAATAGTGATTGAATGCTTATATTGTGTCATGATCTATGTACAGCATTAGACAATGGCTAACAACACAGCAGGTCTTTGCTGTCAGGCAGCTTGCTGTCTAGTATGTAGTTCAGGTGTATAAGTATAGAAAGTAATTTCAATAAGAAATAGCTTGGAAAGGGAAGCTCAGTGTGCCACGGAAGAACATGAAAGGGGTAAATATATTACCCAACTTTGGCAGAATTGCAAAACACTTCCCAAGGAAATAATGTCTAAATTTAAAAATTCAGATGGAGCAGGATTTTAGATAGACTAAAGAAAGTGACAATGCTGGAAGAATAATACTGCAGGCAGAGAGAACAGCAAAAAGCAAAGGACTGAAACAAGACTGTGAGGCAGTGGTGATATGAAATTTTGCATAGTTCTGGGTTAACAAAACTGACCTGTGTGCACAGAAATGCACATGAAAATTTTCTGACTTTTGAATTTTTAATAGTCTTCTCAATATTCCTCTGAATGCTCAACTAGAGTATTCAGGGCCAGAGATGCAGATCTACAAACTGCAATGTTGAATTTTGGATTCTCCCAAAGTGGCATTTGAAATTGCAGCTGTTTGTGTGTATTCCTTGGGTTAATAGGTTAACATCTTCAAAAGGAAAAAAAAAAATATATATATATATATATATATATATATATATATATATATATATATGTCAAAGATTAAAATACCATTATTTGTATGGGTCAGTGGTAAATCAACCTATGCTCATTTTATACTAAGTGTTCACTGGGAGTGGGCAGGCATTGAGAGAAATAGAAAATATATATATATATATATAACTGCCTACTACAAGCCAGTGTCTTGACATGCAGTCTTACTTAATTCCAATGTGGAAGGTTTTATTATTTGTATTATATGGATGAGAATACTGAATCTTGTAAAGTTTAAATTACTTGTTTAATTAAACACATAAAAAGTTTTATATGTGATGATTTTAATACACTGGAGCACCAATGTTGGGTTTGTGCCACTAAATTAGCCTATTTGTTATATACCTTTCAAAATAAACTATTTGAAGTTTCTTATGATGGAGTCATTGATTTAAGTTTAGGCCTGCATGTGACTTCAGTATAAAACTGCACATGCATATTCACTACTAGAGCCTTTATGTGCCTTATATAATAAAAGGCCACAGTCACATGCACATCTATTACATGACATGCCCTCTCCACAAAGCAAACTGCCAATTTTAAAATAAATGAACATACAGCCTGTAAGCTCATGACAAAATCATATCATGAATTATGCTATGCTCTTAGGGAAAAATCATTGTACTTGTATAACTTTTATGTTATGATAAATATATGAGGCACACTAAGAGTTTTTATGGTTATCAAGTTAATCCAAAACTGTAAATTGAATATTTTAGTCTTTCAAATCTTGCTTGACAGGTTGATATTGTTACATACTGCAGAAAGTACGTGGTTCTGATTCATGTATTACTATTTTCACTAACTAGCTGTTCTGCTTGAATATCTTTATTAATTTCAATACCTTCTTTTTAAAAGTTTCCTTATTTTTCAAATTATATATCCTAATCATTTTGTCAGGTTTTATAAACAAAAAGGTCTTAGTTTAATTTGGGCAAAAATTTTAAGGAAATTCTGTTATTTAACTTTACTTAATAAAAAACAGAAAGGCAAGAATGACACTACTAGTTAGGGCACTCCTTCTCTAATATGATAATGATTTTCTTTCCTTTTGAAAAAAAAAAAGCAAAAAGTCATATTTCCTATGGAAATTTCAGGAAGTATAATTTTTGGCTTAAAATGTGTCATAAATCAAGAACAAATTTTACTAGGCAGTACAATTTTACCAAAGAAAAATGGTTTGAATTATTGAACTATTGTCCTTAAGTAAGATAAAATAATTGAGTTAATAATTAGAGTCTTACTTTTCCAACTGATTGCAATGAAAGATGACTTTTACTTTTCTAGTAGAAAAAAAAATTGTAGGATATTAGTCTTACTTTGATGAGTACCTTTTCTTTAAATGCATTATGTTAAAGGAGGGTCTTTTGAATGAACTTAAAACACAGGTTAGGAAGACTTAGGGGGCTGGGGATGTGGCTCAAGCGGTAGCGCGCTCGCCTGGCATGCGTGCGGCCTGGGTTCGATCCTCAGCACCACATACAAACAAAGATGTTGTGTCCGCCAAGAACTAAAAAATAAATATTAAAAATTCTCTCTCTCTCTCTCTCTCTCTCTCTCTCTCTCTCTCTCTCTCTCTCTCCTCTCCTCTCCTCTCTCACTCTCTCTTAAAAAAAAAAAAAAGGAAGACTTAGAATGCAATTCTTGAAATTGATTGTCACTAAAACTGCTACATTTAATGAGGTTTTGTTTATACTGATTTTAAATATAGTTTTGTTGTACAAATTTTTCTGTATATATTTTCATAAAGTCCTAAAAGATTTTCTATGAAGTTTAATTGCAATGATGTCATGAATTAGACATGTTTATCAAATTTTCTAATCATTTTTGTTGGTTTATAGAAATGAGATTGACTTAATATATTGATTTTATAAAAGGTCATTTCATGGAACTCATTTTTTTAGATACGTTAGAATTTCAGTGTATCCTTTTGGATTTCTCAAGAAGGTAACATTATCTGCAAACCAATAATGATTGGGGCAACATTTATTTCAAAATCTATATGGTTCAATCTTATTTTATAGAATAAGCTACCTCTTCCAGAAAAATAATGAATAATAGTCACAGTTGTGCTCAGCTTTGTCTTTAGCATAGAGCTTATAAAACTTACTTGCACAAAATGGTAATTACATGGTAAGTTCATGCAATATTATTACGTAGAGAAACATTCCATGGTCCTACAAGTCTGGCAAAAAATGTTAGGCTAAGTTAGGTAAGCCTCAGAAAAGAGAAGCGTCAGAGAAAAGACTTAGGAAGTTTTGCATGATAAATGCTTACCGTGTGTGGTGCATCTGGAAGTTATAGGTTCACATTATATCACTAATTTATACTAAAATTTACCTTAGGAGAGTGTCCTATAAATGAATATGAATTGATTTTATTTTTAAATCATTATCTCTCCCAAAACCATGTTTTTGAACAGATTTGAGAATCCACTTATAATAAAATATTTACATTTCTCTTTCAGTTTATTGTATTTGACTTATAGGATTTTGTTGTTTTCATCAAAGACACCATTTAATATGTTTATACTAGGTTTGGTTTTCTTTAATTATATTTTATATATTGATCCCTTATCAAGCTATATCATAAGCTCATTTAAAATTCAGTGATCCTTTTGATTGAACTTTAGCCAAAATAAAGTAATTTTATTTATTACTACTAATGTAGTTTCATTCTTTAAAATAATTTTTAAATAAATTTGCTTGTTTAATAGTTATATTTTAATTACCTTTTTCTCAAGCTCCTAGAAATAGTATATATTCATCATATTCTTTTAAATATTTGTTTTGAATTATAATTTGATAAATTCATATTTATCAAAATTGGTATATTTTATGTTATTTTATTCAGCTTTTTCTGAATGAACTACATTTTTCTACTTTTGTATTTTCCAGTGGTTTATATAAATATATCTTCTTTTAAATCTCATTAGTGATTACTTGGAAAGTAAAAAGTAATGTTTTAAAGTATATTATTGTATTATCAGAATCAAATTGGTATCTACTGAAACATCTACTGGAAACTGCATTTCCAATATTAAGTTTACATCATCATTTCTAAGGTTTTTACTTTTGCACTCAATTTTATTTCCAAATGAGTAAATATTTTGAAATTTTAGATAGTGTTTATGTACCATAACATGAAATGATTACCTCATAAACTAAATATTTCTGACTCAAACAAATTTCTATAACACATTATTCAGTTACAAAAAAAATGAACTAGAAGAAACACAAACTATTGGAAGTACATGTATTCTATGTTTATTTAATTGACCATGATGTATTTTAGAATTATTTTTGGATTATATTGTTATTCTCAGCCTCATGTTGATTTGTATCCTCTCTTCATGTTTTTTCACTTCTTTCCTCCTAAATTTCCTTTTCTGCTCTTTTCCTTCTTCTTTCTCTGACATATCTGTCATTTTCCCACCTGACCTCTCTTTCTTCCCCATCCTTTCTCACACAATCTGAGATTACATGCTCAGACATCTGGCTGCATCAGGACTTGTTGAGTAAACCTATCCTCAGAGAATATCTCTAATTTCATTCTTTTCCTGTTACCATGAACCTTGACATTAGACTACATAGCTCAGCCTGGCACTTGGTGCACGCCTGTAATCCCAGCAATTCAGAAGGCTAAAACAAGAGGATGAAAATTTCAAAGCCAGCCTCAGCAACTTAGTGAGGCCCTCAGCAACTTAAGGAGAACTTGTCTCAAAATATAAAATAATAAGGGCTGGGACCCCCACTTCCACTCTCCCACCCCCCACACAAAAAGACCGCCTAGCACTGAATGGAGGAGAATGTGGCTATTGGGAAATAGAAAGATGTTACTTCATTCATCTGCAACCCCCAGAGATAGCATAACATGAGGAGGTGAAAACACTAAGGCAGTAGTCAGGGGCTTGAAGGAAGTCCTAGAATTGCCAGGAAAGCACAGGGTGAGGAACTCATTTACTATTCAATCAACAATACCTGGCCCTATCTTAAAGGGACACAATCATAAAGCTAAAAGTCCATAAGTATAGTTAGTTAAAGCAATGGATGATACAACCAAAAACAGTCAACACTATTTAGTATAATATTTTATTTTTCTGAACAGGCAAGATAGATATGAAGTGTATTTTTAGGCTTCGGGTTCTTTTATGTGTACTTTGAGATGTTTCAACTCTTCTTCCAGTTTTTTCCCTTCAAACTCTCTGACATCTTTATTCCATTCATTTGATGAAGATGCATTATTTATGTGCTGAGTCCACTTTTTCTGTTCTTTTCTCATTAGCCAGTGACAATTTAACTCATACCACATTTTTTTTCTTTCATAAGGTCAAATCAATGTTTTAATCTCTTGAAAAACCAAGAAACTCAAGTTTTTATTCTGGGAAAATGTCTTTTAATGGCAAATAACAGGAAAAATAAGTCAGCAACAGTGTTCATAAGATTGTTGTCATCTCAACAATAAGAAATGCCATCTTAATAGCAGCACAATAATATTAAGTATTGTCATTTTAGGTGATCACTTGACAGTGACAAAATCGTAAAAATGTATGCAAATCCCGGGACTGAAATCACAACCCAGAATGCAACTGCATTAACTTTTATTTTATCATTAAAAGAGAAACACGAAATGTAAAATTTCTATAGAGTACTCATGGACCATGAAATTGCATCCTCTAACCTGGTTTAAGAGACAGTGAACTACACCATGCTGAGGATTAAAGGAGTAAGAGGCACAAATGATTTTGATGTGGAAATGAACTAGAGACAGCAGGCTATAGCTGAGATGTCAATGAAGCAGACATCTGCTAGAAGTCTCATTTTGCTGAAAATTTCATCTCTCAGCTAGTTGATGAAGCAATGAGGGAGGCTGTTTCTCTGGACTTAACTTTGACCAAAAAGAAAGAACTGGTTCATGAAATTCAAGTGACAGGAACCTTGGGAGAAAGTCAAGTTGTCATCTTACCGCTTGAAAGAGCCAAGAAAGGAAACACTCAGCACAGTCTGACAGGTACCCTTGACTTTAGAAAAGCAGATTTAAAAAATTTTAGAGAATGGATCTGAGTGATTCCACCACCTCAGTCTTTTAAAAGGATTGAAGGTCTTAAAACAATAAATTCTGATAAGAAAATTATTAGTGGCTTCAATGAGATAGAAATAAAAGGGAAAGGTATACAAAAGAAACTACATAACAACATACATTCTTCTGCACTGTAATAGTGTGAAAAAAGGAAAGGATTCTTATGTTTTGAATAACTTTTATGTGAAAATAAGATGCTAAGTTTTTCAATAGGTGATGTTAAGAAAAGTATTTTGATATCCGTTTTATTGATGAGGAAACTGAGGCACAGATTAAAGAAAGTGCTGCAGTCTTGGCTGGGCACAGAATCACGAGCCACCACACAGCTTTGTAGATTCAAACAGCAATTCTTTATTCCCGAACTCACACCGGCCTCCACACACGTTCTGGGGCAATCCCAGTTCTGCTGCCACCCAATTCACCTCCTCCACCAGGCTTTCTTCCCAAAATGCTCTCTGAATCTCACGAGAACTCAATGGGAGCTCAGGCAGCAGGAACGCCCTAATTCCAGCAGCAATAATCCTCAACATCGAACTTCCCTAAAATCCAAGGTCTTAAACTGGGAACGCCCTAAACCCAAGGACCGGGATACTATACTTCCTCAAACTGCAGGATACACCCTAATCCTGGATCCACCCTCGTCCTTGAGTAGGGTCATCTTTCTCAAACACACATGCAAGGTCACAGCAAATTTAACATGGGGTACACTGGCAAGGAAATCGATGCGTCATTCCTACTTGGTAATGGCCCTCAGCAAGAAAGTTCAGGAACATAAGGTTCAAAATAGTTAATAAAATAACTGATGACAATACAAACAATTTTCAGCCATGGGTATGGCACTTTTTTAAAATTTAGTTAGTATTGAGGATTAAACTCAAGGATGTGGTTACTGAGCCACATCCTCATCTCTTTTTAATATTTTATTTAGAGACATCGTCTCACTAAGTTGCTTAGGGCCTTACTAAGATGCTGAGGCTGACTTTAAACTTGAGATCCTCCTACCCCAGCCTCCCAAGCATCTGGGAATACAGTCATGCACCACCATGCCTGGCAGTATGGCATATTTTTTAAGAGAAATAATTAATTGCACTGCTTGAACCTGATCATTTCATATTAACCAAACATACCAAATAAGCGTAAGTTATTGTTCTTTACTTTTTATATAATAAAAAATTATCTTTATATTTATAAAGATAAACTAAATTCAAATAAAAAATAACTAGATGGTTACACCTGTAAGAGACAAATTTAAATATCTATCAATAGATAATTTATATCCTGTATAAATGAACATCCATCAATATGTTTGTTCTGTCTTTGTGCCCAGCTCAGCAGTGGGAATTTAACAGAAATCTTCTGCTCATCCATGCTCATCCACTGTCAACTAATAACTAAACTCTCTCTCTCTCTCTCTCTCTCTCTCTTAGGAATCTAAATTAAGAGACTCAGAAAAAACAACCAGTAAGATGATGGTATGAGCTGAAGTGAAAAATTGTGACAGATTAGGCTAGGATCTGCATTTTGGAAGTTCCAAGCCATTTGCACAGTGAAGAAGAGCAAAGGCCACGACCAACCAAAGAATGCAAGAATTCTGAAAACAGACAGACCACAAGGTATACATTTAGAGAAAAGCAGAGATGGATGAGAGATCAGTCAGGAAAGACAGGAAGCAACTTGAAATCCTGTTTTTGCAATTTCCAGTCTCTTGTGTCCAGGTTACCCTCCATTTCTCACCCTTAGATACCTGAATGAGACATTATGCTCACTGTAGTAGGTGTGGATACCTGATGAGTCTGCACAGCATCTCCTGTTCTAGAAACTACCTATCTGCTACCATCCACTTGATAATAGGACAGTCATGTTCATACAGTATTATTTCACCTTCTGAAAACATTGGCTAATCTAGACACAGAAACCTTAACCCAGTGAAAGAAAAGCCCTTTTGGAGTGTAATACAGAATTAGATTTCAGCCTAAGAGGAACCACTTTCTAAAATAAGATATTAATACCAGATTTTTTGGAATTAACCATTATTTGAATAGGAAATAGGAATTTTCCCTGCAAAAAAATAAAATATAACAAGAGAAAAGGTGCTGTAAACAGAAAAAGAGGGATGCCACATGGGGAAATCTGCAAGTGTACTAACACATAGATGATTTCAGAATCATAGCAGTATTCCTGTCCTTGGGTTTCACAAGGCAATTCCTAGTTCTCATATAATTATAGCACTGGTCTAATCAGTATCTGAAAACCATGGTGACTGGAAAGAGTGGCAGAAAGTGACACAGAGATCACATTTTTCTGATTCCCATGTAAAATGCATATACCAAAATTACATATCACGAAGCATCCCATCAATTCCCAGCAAAATTCCAAGGCATATAATTAGACAGATGGCTCATGAACACCTAGAAAAGGAAGAGCAATCACCAAGAGCCACTTTAAGTTTACTAAGAATAAATTATACCAGATTAATTAAATTATATAAACAGTGAATCTGCATTTCAATGAGGCATTTAATGTACTGTTTTGTTAATGTCTTTGTGGACAAGATAGATGCAGAGAGGATTTTTGTGAATTATGTAGATATGTGTTAGGTGAACAATTATTCTTAAACTGTGATGATTATATGGATCATTTTTAGCATGTTTTGGGCCTTATTTACAATTTTAAGTTAAAAATATATGTAGACATAGAAAATGTGTGTATCAATTCAGAGATAGTCAAACATTGAATGACAGAAGTATAATGGAAAATCAATATTTTTCATTATGATAGTCGAAACAGTAGATCAAATTGAGCAAGAAGGAGTTTTAGAATATAAATTCCAGCAATCCCCTCACAAATTCCCTGTAGAATATAAACATGAAATTTATTACTTCAGTTTAGAAAACCAATTTCACAAATACAGGATGGCAAGGTTGTAAATAGAAATGAAATATCCACCTCCTTTAAGAAACGGATTATGCTGTATGGTTCCATATTCACAGCTTCAAACACAATTCCTGGCACAAAACAAATGTATAAGGCACACATTTTTTTTTCATCAGTAAGTGATTTAAGTCAAAAAATACAGTGCAAACTTAAATTTTATCTCCATAGGATAGTGTTTAGCAAGGGATTCAACAATAACCCAATAGCTTACATTAATTAAAAACCATATTGGGGCACTCTGTCAGCTTTGGAATCATATATTAGTTAAGTAGAACACTGACAGATAATAGTGTTTGCAGGAGAGAGTAACAATATGGTGAAAAACAGAAATACTCTGTTAGGCTTCTTTGGAGAAATAGAAACAATATTGTGTGTGTGTGTGTGTGTGTGTGTGTGTGTGTGTGTGTATACAGAAACAAACAAGAGATCAGGGGATTGGCTCATGTGATTCTGGAGACTGGTAAGTCCAAAATCTGCAGGGAGAGAAGACTGGAAGGCTAGAGATCCAGGGAAAATTTGATGTTGAAGTTGAAGTCCAAAGGCAGTCTGCTGACAGAATTCCGCCTGCCTTGGGGAGGTCAGTCTCTTTCTTCAGGCTTTGCACTGATAGATTCCGTAAAGCTTACAGCCACATTGTGGCGGGAAACTGCTCTACTCAAAATCCACTGATTAAAATGTTAATTGTATTTAAAAGCCTTCACAGAATCATCTAGAATAATGTTTCATGAAAAATCTAGCTAAATTGACCCACAAGTTGACACACAAAATTAATCATTACAACTTTATTAGCATAAGAAAAACAGTTGAGGAGAAGAAAGAGACTGAACTTGAAAAAGAGAAAAATTGTGGAAATACTTGGCACCTGTCTAAAAATATTTCAAATTTTAAAATAAGGAAGGTTTTGGACAGTAATTTAATGTGTTGTTTTAAAATTCACGGTAAAAATTAAAATGAATCTTGAAAAGTATACTTTTAATATTTAAACTATCCTCTCTGAGAAGTAGGATGGATATATGGAGAGAAATGTAACAAAGTATCCATTCTTAAGGAAATTTACAGTTTAATTACAAAAACAAAAATGAATTAAATTAAGTAAAAGTCATTGAACACATATTTGTTAATTATCTCCCATGTACCAAGTGGTTTTTTTTTTTACATTAGTAATAAGAAAACAAACAAAAAAGTTCTCCTGCCCTCATGAAGCTTATTTATTATGGAAATGAATAAGAAATCATAAAGTACATCATCGTAGTTTATGGTATGCTAAATGGATAACTGCTGGCAGTACTGGGGAGTCTGGCTTCTGGATAAGGATCTGCTTGTGGTTTTGCAAGGACAATCATGAAGGTTTCACCTGCCAGGTCCTATGCAGCAAGCTCCCTCCCCATGGCAGTACATGATGCAGCAGGTATATCTCAGTCTGAAGTCTTGAGTCAAAGGTCTTACACCCCTCCTAGGCCAAACATGTTTCCATGCATATTCAAATTTCTAGCCCAGCAACCTCATTCCAAGATCTTCTTATTGGAGGTCTTCAGTGAAACTATCTCCTCTGTCTAGAACTTGTGAGCCCTGGGGTTTCAAAGACACTCTCTCCAGTCTGACTCATTTTTAGTACCTTTCCAGTCTGAGTCCTTTCCCCTTACACTTTCCTTTGCCCCCCAGGTCCATATAACTGCAGGAAGATTTCCTTCTAGGTTCCTTTAGCAGGGAGAAAAATTTCCGCATCTATGCCAATCCACCTAGACCCTCAAGTCATGCAGAGTTCCATGTGGGAAATGCAACAAGGAGGAAAAGGGGACAGGGGAGTGGGGAAGCCCTGTCATTTCTTTGACTTAGCCTCTAGCTTATAACATGGCAGCAAGTAATTGAAAGTATGCCGTTTCGGTTTCCTTTGTTGGCTACTTTGAACCTGGCAGCTCAGCCCTCTCCAGTCCACTTTAACTGGAACAGAGCCATAATAAAGGGTTGAAAAAAAGCAAATAAAGAGAAATAGAAGAAATAAAAGGATTGAGGGTTAGTGGAAGGTGAATGAAAATGAGAGCCCTTAAGAGGATCCCTAGGTTTTGATTTGGACACCTGGTGGTCCTATTCTTAATGCAAGGAATGAAACAGGACCTGAGTATTGGATTCAGGATAATTTCCTTAACTTTGGACTATATGCCTTTGTATCTGCAACATAAAGTAGAAAAATAAATAGCATGGAATATTGACAGATATTCTAGAAATTCATAGAACCCTGGTCAGACATATTTGGGAAATATATATATTCTATCCTACCCATCAAAATCCATTCAATTATTTATTCATCAAATCTATATTTGTGCCATACACTGCATTTCACTCTGGACTACAGAAGTGAAAAAGAGGAGCCTTCAAGGAGATTATAGTTTATGGGGGTTACATAAACTAAAAAATGATTGTTTAAATTATAACTGGATTAATGTCCCAAATGAGTAGGTCAAAATGCCAGAAGCTTGTGAAACAGGTGCCACCTCTCTCTTGACAGTTGGTAAATATTCTGGTTTTTAATCTTTCCATGATTGCTTTTCCAAATACCCAACTTTCACTTCTGTGTCCACTATGATCACATTAGTGTAGTGAAACCCATTGAAATTATTTCAATAAGTGTTTTGGAGGGTTGTCAGATTGTTTTTTTTAACATGGAGGTATTTTTTAATTTCCCCAAGAAATATCTATTGTATTAAAAACAACAACAACAACAACTCAAAATGTGATTTGGAAAACTCTCAGAAAAGGGCCAAAGAGAAGTTGAACAAGTAGTTGAGTCTCCTCTACCAGCATATTTCCTCTTCTGCAACAAAAGAACAGCAATATGGAAGATGTGACTGCAGGACTCACAAGCCCTGTCTGGTATAAAGGAAAGTAGCCTGGTTAGAGAAAAAAGCAGGCCAAACTGAAGCAATTCTGATCAATTGGGTGCTAAGAGAAACTGGAAGAGTTACTTGGACTGAGTCATTTGACCACCCAAATTGCTTCCATTTCTTACTTCACTCACTAAAAATGATGATATTCATTTTTCTCATTTCCTTCCATCCTGGGGACACTGCAAGGCTGTCATAGCTGTGTTTAATGAATGAAAGAATGAATGAACTCTGATCTCTTTGGTATGTGTAATGAATAAAATATTATTTGTATTAATAATGAAATACAGTTATTTAACATTTAAATGGTGCAGATTGAGATTTCATTTCTGATGTCTGGAACTGTGCTTTGAGTCATCAAAAGATTTTAAATCAGTTGGATGCTCTGGCTGAATATACTTTATATATATATATATATATATATATATATATATATATATATATATATATATATATATTTGGTATGACTGTGAGTCACGGATATTGGAGCTAGAAATATGGAAATATGCCCTGGGAGGACACAGAATTTAGTGTGCTCTCTTAAATTCTCTTGCTCTCCCTGATGCTCTTGTCCTCCCAAGTACCACTAAATTCTTGATCAAAATTTTTATAAGACAATTTATGGTGAAACAATTTTAGATTTAAATAAACATTCATATATTTATTAAATAAATTTAAATAAATTGCTGCAATTAGATAGTATACCATAATTAGAAATAAAAAAAATGCATTTAATAGTAAAGAAAGGTGTCCCAAATATGTTGCTAGCTAAAAGAGCAAATTTATATATGTGTGTGTGCATGTGTGTGTGTGTGTGTGTTTGTGTATAAAAATGTGTTACTTTCTGGAAGGTTTAAAAATAGTGCTTTTCAATTTTTTATTAATTTATATTTTCAACTTTCCTACAAAGCATTTTCATGAAATTATTAAAAATTGAATTTAAACAAAAGTGTTTGAGATAAATAAATTTTGAGGAATGCATGAGTTTTTATTAAAAAATAGATGCACCGAATTTATAAGCAAGTTTGAGTTTTATTCATTTTTAGCTTTATATTGATAAGAGCTTTTCTGACACTTGGTAAATATCCTGCTTTATAATCCTTTCGTGATTGCCTTTCCAAATACCTGACTTTCACTTCTTCATCCACTACTCACTCTAAAGAATAGCAAACATGCCACCCTTAGCTGAGTTTCAGGGGTCCAGTAATCAAGTTCACTGGTAATTATCAGTTTCAGGCTGTCCATTCTGAAAGAAATGGCCTGAGTGATGAGCTTAGCATGGGAGCACTGAGGAGTGAAGACCAAGGAAACCATTTAATATGAATTCTGCCCCCTTTTTCTCCTCCAAAAGTACTCTTTTTTATGTAAAATAATTTATACATATAAAAGTGTTCCAAAGTGATTTTTCATGGGCTTATGAATCTTATAACTTTATATTTAGACATGGTATAAACAGGACAAATAGAGCTCTAATCAGTTTATTGGAAGGGAAGAACTTTATGAGCAGTATGTTGACCTATTTTTTTTTTTTTTTTTACTTTTATGGTGCAGAGAAACCTTATGGTTACCTAAGGTAATATATGGGTTTAATGATTTTATATCTTATCAGCGGTTCACATAATAGTTTCACAACTTCAGATAGCTTTGGGTGGAATATCATCTGACTTACCGTGTAGGTATGGGTACAACTCATAGACCCAGAGGACAGATGGACACCAAGGAGAGAAATCACTACCTCCGCAACTAGGTTTCCTTAAGAATCACCTTTTTTATTAAGTGAATACAAAGAACCAACTTAGTGCCTGAAAAATCTGACTTCTACATAAGGTTCAGAGAATTCCATGACATCATGCCACTAGGTTACTGTAAACCTACTTTTATAAGCTCTAACTACCTTAGGAAACAAAATGTCCTCATGAAATGAGCACCTTGGGTATATTTCAGTCTTTCCATTAAGAAGAGGCCACAAATGAGTAGATTGGGGTGACCCAGGCTGAATTTAAAATCCAGTTCTGTCTTCTGAAGTTTAACAATGAACAAGTTACTTAACCTCTTGGGCCTCTGTTTGTTTATGGGACCTACCTGATAGGTTTGTGTGAAGATTAAACAACTAGCATATAATAAGAACATATAAAACTTAGTCCACTGTCCTCCTACAGCTCTTCTCTCCTCCTTTGACAACTCCTCTTTCTTCTACTTTTTCTCCTTCTTCCTTTTACTTTGCTATCATCTAATTCCTTCCAAAAAGCATTTATTGAACACTCACTATGTGCCAGACACTCTACTAATGTATTCTTCCCAGGATTAACACTGGCAAGTAAAATACACATAATTCTTGAGCTCTATGAGTTTACAAATGAGCTCAAAGAAAAATATTGAACAAATAAATAAATGATTGCAAATTGTGATTATATCATATAAAGAAAGCATCAAAGAGCAAGAAAAGAAAAAAGATTGGATAAAAATTTCAATACCGAGGTGAGGGTGGGAAGGATTATCTTGAAGAACTGATAATCAAATAAAGATATAAAATCTCAAAATTTGAAATCAATTTTTTTAAATTGTCACCTAAAATTTATTTGTTCACAGTGCCACAGTTTACTATTTTAAGGGTTTTACCATTAATTATATACCTATCAGAATTACTGAAATTAAAAATAAAAATCTTTGCTTCAAGTTTAATATTATTTCTCTGAGAAAATAAATTAATAAGCTGAAAAGTAATAAGTACCATTTAAAATATCAACAAAAATTAAAACATCCCTTTGTTGTTATGTTTTAACTAAATGTATTCAAACCAGATTATGTAGAAGATACATCAAAAGCTACATTAGTCAATATATAAACTTAAGGGAAAAAGTTATATAAAAGACTTTAAATGAAAACAAAAAGGACAACTAATTATAGTTATTTTGCACTGTACAAATCATGCAGATATTGAGATCAGCTCTGAAGTGTCACAAAAGGGATCTTAGCTCTTCCCACTGATAAGTTATGGGAAGCTTAATTATAATTAGGCTACAAAGACTGGTGAAAATATCAATGTTAGATCCTTCAAAAAGAGAAGTCATCAAAAAATTGGGGTAGGATTATAGTAGTTTTTGGATTTTAGTTGAAATGGAAGCAGTAAAAGAAACCAAATTCACACCAAATTATTGGTCAAAATCAATAAATAAGGATATGAATCAGGGAGATAAGTCAAGAGGGTTGATTTCCTTAAACTTCAATCACATTGCCAAGTGGCAAGAGGTGAGAAAAGGCAATAGCCATTTTTTACTTTTACAAGTTAGAACAGAGAAGAGAAACTTTAGAACCTTACTCTACTTGTTAGATTTATTAACAAGTATGACAAAATCTACAAGTAAACATCAAATCCATTCATCTTACCTAAAGACTTTATGAGCAGTATGTTGACCTATTTTTTTTTTTTTACTTTTATGGTGCAGAGAAACCTTATGGTTACCTAAGGTAATATATGGGTTTAATGATTTTGTATCTTATCAGACTAGTGGTATAGCAAGTATACAAGATCTCTTGACTGTGAATTTGCCTTTATAAATCTTTTATTTTGATTTCTAGCCCCTAACATGATTTAATAAAAAAAAAGTGGAATGGTAAGATTTTGGTGGGTGACAGCTAAAAATTGGTTGAGGTCACTACCCAACCCAAAGATAAACAAACAGCCAATTTATGAATGAGGTACAATTATATGTCGATTATGCATTACTGTCATAAGTAGTTGAGCAACACACATACTAATTGTAAGTATATAAAAAGAAATCAATTTACTTGGCTCCCTAATGTAAAAAGAAAAATATATGTGACTTAATTGTACTTGGAAAAGTAAATCAAATATATTTAATAACACAAGTTTCTCTAATGAAGGTAGACATTAGCTAAAAAGTAGAAATTATTAATCTAAACAAATGTGTGAAGTACATGTACTGCTAATTTGCATTATCTTGAATTCTATGTTCAAATTTAATGTATAGTTTTCTACATTAGCTCAATTAATTCATTGAAGTTTTCCATATAAAAAATTATTTTAGAAGTTTTTAACTTCCACTTACTATAGTTCTTTGTACTTACCTATTTTTTAAATAATGATATCATTTCTTTGGAAAATCTGTAATTACAACTCAGAGCTTTAAATAATTTCTATATACTTGATGAAAATTTTGCTATAAAAAATTAAGTTGGTGAAAGTTGACTTTAGACTTTATTCATTTGAAACCATCTAAAGGCAATATTTTTTGTTTTAGCTAAGTAAGTGATACGAGAAACAAGAAGCCTAAAATAGTTAATAGATTTATTTTTTTTTTCCTTTTGAAACTGATACAGTCCATGAAAAATCAGGAGGGACAAAAAAATTCTCAGGGAAGCAAAACTAAATTCAACACTAAAACTTTTCTGTGTTGAAATTTAGTCCACAGTGGTATTACACACATACTGACTTCTCATTGAGAGGAACATCAATAAATTGATTGACCTGAGAGATACATATTGATTTTTGTAAGCCCAAGGTCTACATTCATATCAGACAATTCTTCTTGATATTTCCTAGGATGCAAAGTCAATAAATGAATTGTTATATTTATATTCTGAATAATTTCCCAAGTCGGCAGGAAAGTTAGGTTTTGCACTCCATTGTGGAGAGGTGATGACCAATTTACATCCGTATTCTGTGTGTGTTCTCTAAAAATGTCCAAATGGAATATTTCTCATATTTATTGCTTTAACACTTGACTCATTTTAATAACACCTAATAATATTTCAATTCAGTGCTAATCTGATATTCAACATCTTTCCATTTACAAGATTTCTTTTTGTATGTCACCACTATATCCAAGCTACTTTGACATGATTATTGCAATTAGCCCAGAAAAAAAAATGCAGTTACTCGATGAAAGGATAGGCTCTGATTATGTGTTGGTAATTAAAACAATATACGGATATTTGTGTGTTTTTAATGTAAGTGAACAAAGGCTCTTGAGTTCTATACTAAGCATGAAACTCTTTAGGGATATTGTATTGTCCCCCTTATTACCTGGTCTCTTGGCTGTAGTCTAGTCAAAATAGGAAGATAACAGCACTCACTACCTGCTCCACAGCTTGAAGCAGGCCTCAAGGCATGTGCTTAGGAATAAATTCAGAGTCTTAATGATGATAGCTGCTGTTTCTGAACTCAGTGTTCATTACTGTCAATGATGAGTTAGTAGAGATAGTTAACCTAATGTGCATTCAGAATAGCACCTCAAAATATTGTTATCCTTCTGTTTGTTTCCACACTGAGTTTGGATTCTAAGGAAGGCACAGCAAGGTACTTTTTTTTTCTTTCTTAACTAACCTCCTAGGAGAATATGGTGGTGTAATTGGACAACACATGAAGGTACAACAAATATAGCACATCTTTCTTGAGTATCATTTTGACTAGACAGTAGGGGTTAGTTTGCTAGGACTGCAATAACAAAGTATCACAGACTAGGTGGCTTAAACAACAAAAATGTATATTTTCTATATTTTCTTCTTCCAGAGGTTAGAAGTTTCTGAGTCCTATGTCTCTTTTTACAAGTTCAGCAGTCTTGTGGAATTCAGAACCACTACCAATGATCTCATTTTATCTAAATTACCTCTTAAAACACCCTATCTTCAAAGGCAGTCACATTCTGAAGTCCAGAGGGTTAGTACATCACCATGTGAAATAGGGGAGGGGAGAAATAGTGAAATCCATGAGAAAGAGTAGGTAAGAACAATTTTGTCTAATACTAACATGAAAATATTACAAATAGAATACAAACTTAGCAAGATTCAAGATATACAATGAGATACAGAAAAGATCTGTTTGTAGTGTAGTACTTTTTCACTCCATGCTTTTGAAATTCCAGAGGAATTTTCTGCTCTGAAGATTTCTGAGTAGAGCACCTAATGACATTTAAAATGAAAAATTCTAAATTTAAATGGTGATTTCACCACTTTCCCACTTGATGTGGCAATTGTGTTTTGTGATTTCTAAGCTCCAGTTTTTTCTTCTTATAAATGTGAATAGTAAAGCTACCTAGTTTATAGAGGTGATATGATTAAATGAGACAATATCATAAAAATAATGATCATGGTTAAGTACTCTTGTTAACATCTGGATTTCCTTTCAAGAGTATTTCTGTGTCTTGGTTTGGCTTGAAAATAACATCTTAAAATGTGACCTTGACCTAAAAGACATCAAGAAGGCATTTGATAATGTACTAAAAACCATGGGCATGCAGGAACATTTAAAAGTGATTACTTTATAAAAAGATATTTAAATATGAGAGAGAATTCACTAAGAATCTTATGGTCAATAATCTCTGGATTATTTTAGAGTGCTTCAAATCCATATTGCTTTTAATTTTCTGCAATATACATGTAGATATAGATATACACATATATGTACATATATACACAAAAATACATATACATTTGATTAATATATACATACAGATATATATTTCATGTATGTATACATATGAGAGTTTAGGATTCCCTATGATAAGGATAAGATATGCAAACATGAACTAAGGATTTACTAAGTTAGTACATGGAAAGCCTTTAAGATTGACTGATACCTAATGATTAATGAATGAATGTTTGTTGTTAGTAGTATCAGTCACCAGACTAATCCCTCTACATTTTACTCTCACAGTAATCCCTGAGATTGGCACTGTTATTATCTCCATTATACAGGTGAAGGCGTTGGGTCTCTGAGAGGTAGGTTCAACTAATAAATGGATGAGCCCTGTTTCAGAGCAAGGTCTCTCCAACTTGAGAACCCAGACTCCTGACCCCCTGGCTGTATTTTCTGTCCCACATTCGGTCACTGGTGATGATGTGCTCAGTAAACATTCCTCCTCTTGGTTTCAGACCATTTCCACTTTCACTCAAGCTTCCCTTCTCCCACTTCATATAGTTGAGTGACTATTTTTATATAAAAAGGTCTGATCTTCCAGAATCTATTAAGAAGTGTTGGCACAAACAATACAATCCTACACCTAATCTATTTTCCATTCTGTTTTGGTTTGAATTTAATAAGAATTGTATGTTTCTGGGAGAAATGTAACTAACAAGTATGATTGCCTTCTCTTATCAACCTTGATTGAAAGAGAAGAGCTAAACAGGTAAAGATAACTATGACCACCTCTCATCTGCATTTTCTCTTTGGGGCTGTGGAAAAATATTATATATATATATATAATATATATATATAATATAATATTTTATATATACTTTATATATTGTATATACTATTTATATAAATATTATATATATATATATATATATATATATATATATATATATATCAAGGTCTTTTCCTAAATAAATAAATAAATAGTTTGGGGGCTTTGTTACTCATTAATTAATGAGTAAAGCCACAGCCCCAAAGAAGAAATGCAGATGAAAGGTGATACACAGCACTATCTTCTCTCTCAATCCTCAACACTTTCCCTAGTACCAGGGTGCTTAGTGAAACTGAATATCTAATTTCACACATCAAATGTGTCTTTAAGAGCCATCAAAATTCTGAAAAAGTATTCACAAAGATGTTCAATTATTGTTCATAATACCAAAATATTATCTTGAGTTTTGGATTCTGGCTACAAGTTTTTTTGTTTTTTGTTTGTTCCTCTTTTGTTGCCGATTACTTACACTTCTGGTTTTACTTCAGAATGCATGGGTATTTCTAAACCTTAAATTTAAAAAGCACATAAAAATTTCCTGAAAAATCTTGAGGAAGGCAAGTTTCTGGGGCAACCATTAATGAAAAGGAGGATATCAATTTAATATAATTTGTCACTATTCACCCCAAATCTTCCCTGGTGAATCCCTATGAGGAAGCTGTCTTGCCACATTTGTACAGACGTTTGTAGTTTTTTGTGTAATCTTCTCACCTAATCTTTCAAGAACTTAATTAAGTACTTCTAAAAATACTAGCATATACTTCATAGAAATTGAATTTTCCATTAAAAGTTACCAAAACAAATGAATAAGAGCTTGCATGATTGTAAAGAGACATGTCAGCTAAAGGCAGATAAAAGATGGAAAGAAAATTACTGTGTCATCAAAAAGATAATGAAGTTTAAAAGAAATTAAAAAAAGATGAGACATTTTGTAGGACATATAAAACAGTTTGACTAGAGCCAATAAAAAAGATAGAAACTTTGGTGAAGGAAATGTCACTAATTAGATATTGTTAAAGCTGAAATGAACATTTTATTTTATGCTTTTATAGACTAGCAAATAAAAAAAGGTACTTAAGCTAGCAATATCTAGTTTTTCTACAGATCAGGATACAGATTGTATGACATTATCTCTACAGGAACACAACCTAATCATGCGGTGCTATGACACCAGGAGGTGATGTGAAAATATATTTTGGAAAAGACCTTGAACTTGTGTGCAATATAAAGAAGGAAGCAAATGCATTTTTGAATCCCTGAAAAGGATTCAACTGCTAGAACACATGTCTGAAAATAATCTATAAAGAAACATAAAAGTAATTCTATCCCAAACATGATAGCCTAAGATGAGTCTTATTAACAGCAGAAGTTAAAAATAGTAACTGTCATAAATATATCACCTTAGAGTTTCAAAATATTACAACATCAAATATGTGCACATTAGATACAAGCAATAACCAGCAATGGTGGGATATTTTAACAATAAGATTGACAAAGATGAAAATATTGCTGATATTTAGTATAGTCAAGGGAGTAGGGAAACAGGTACACAAGACAACTTTGGTAGTGTGCAAAGTATTGATACTTTTAGAGAATGATATCACACTATGAGTCAAAATTCTAAATATAAATATCCTTTGAGGCAACCTTTACATTCCTAGGAGTTTTCCAAGTAGAAGGTAAAATAAGATCCATTTGCAGCAGCATTGTTTGTAAGAGTGTGTGTTTGTAAGAGTGTGTGTATGTGTGTTATCCCTGGGAGGTGAAATGTCTCCATATATACATAAATGTATTTATTTATTTTGGAAAATATATATATATATATATATATATATCTTTTATTTAAATTATAGATATAATTTTATATATACATACTTTTTTTCCAGTACATGAAATCAAGTCCCATTCTAAGTCCTACATTTGTTAACAACAAAACTTGTACTGAAGCTCAAGTTATCATATTCTACAACCAGTACCTAAGGACAAATAGGACAGTTGTTCCCCGTTTATCTGCATTACTATACAGGTTATGCTGAACTAACAACACTTTTGCATTTGAAAAGACAGCTAAGAAAAATTTTGTTGAAAAAGACAGTAAAAAAAACCTCAACTTGGGGCTGGGATCCTGGCTCATTGGTAGAGTGCTTGCCTGGCATGTGTGAGGCCCTGGTTTCGAATCTCAGCACCGCGTATAAATAAAATAAAGGCCCATCAACAACTAAAAAAAAAAGAACCTCAACATAAGTCCGAAAGATGAGCACTAATCCAACTTGCATTTTTCATATGATGCTTTACAGCATTCATTTTTATGCCTAATATGTTGGCAAATTTTCACATAGTAAATTGTTAGCAAAGGAATCTCAAATAATGTAATATACTGTGTAAGTTTTCAATGAAGAAAAGCATCATAGAATACTAGAATGCTTATAGTTCCTGGAAGAAAAGTTTGTTTCATCTTGTCCAGACTCTCCATTTTAAAATGAGTAAACCAAGTCCCAAAACTAATTTGCCTAAGCCTCACATTAAAACAACACCTTGTTAAACTGTAAATTAAGTGTTCTAGCATTTAAATGAGTATAAAGAGCATTACATTTACCAATTGTGAATCTCATTCAATGATATCATTTATTAAATATCTGATGCTGCTCATGTTTAGTGGTGTCTTCCTGTTGCATACAATCCCTTCTTATCATAAAGTACTCTCTATCGCCATGCAGCTTTACAGAACATAAATGATCTGCCTGACTTCAGAGAAACCAATCTGAGTTCCAAATGAAGATGCTGTATTTTGAAAAACAATAGTATAATAATGTAATATTCTCTCCAAGATTTTTATCTGTGACAAATTAGATAATTGTGGCATGCAATTATCTATATTATTGTGTCAAGATTTATAATTAAATAAAACAACCTTAAATAAATCCAAAATAAATAACTAGCAGTGCTACTTGATATTTATGCATAATTTGGGACTAGAGGGCTGCTAAAAGCAAATTTCTCACTACTCACTATTTCTTTGCCGAATGGCCCAGTTACTTTAACCTTGCCTGGATGTCTCAGGATCCAACTCTTTAATATAGTGGGTTCGATGAGAGTAGTTCCAACACTAGTGGTTTCACTCTACCCAGAGTTGTACCTCAGTTGGGCACTTAGCACAGGGAAATAAAGAACAGGCCAGCATTCAAAAAAATGTTGATGTCATGGGACATCTCATTAAGAAGAACAGGTTTAGAATTAAAATAAATCATTTGTGGTTTACCTAGTAGAGCAAATGAGACCTAAAAGTCATTCAAGGGTTACCTAGAATGTAAGTAAGTATGGGTCTAGTTAGCAAGGAACAAGGGAGTTCCTATGACATAGTCTCCCATTTTCTCTACACATTCCTTGAGATGAATAAATCTCTTGTATCTTATATTGATCAGTTCAAACTGCTAACAAAATGCCATAGTGTCGGTGGCTTAAAACTAAAGATTCTTATTCCTCAGAGTTCTGGAGATTGAGAATTTCACAATCAAGGTGAGTGCCGATTTAGTTTCTAATGAGTGGATGCAGAGCATGGTTATTTTCTCAGATAAACTCTCTCAGACCAGAGAGAAGTAACAGGTAACCAGTGCTTATTTCCAACGCAAACACTGTCTACAAATGAAATCTAAAGATAACAGGGAGACATCCCACATACAATGTTTCTCTCACGTTAATTCAACTAATCATTAAGTAGAAATACACACCCCAAGAAAAATTAAGGAAATGATACATGGGATAGTTTCTAAACATTTCAAATTAGATTAATTACAATTATTCAGGACCATTCCCTAATATTTAGCTAAATTTCACTGAGACAATTTTGATGAAAGGGTCTAAGAAAGGAAGAGGTAATTTTGTACTGGGGGTACTACAAAGGAAGGAGGCATGCTTGTGGTTTCTAGGAAGCTAAGGAGATCAAGAAAATATTTTATGTGAAGAAAGAATGGCAGATGACCTGAAAAAAATAGAAAAGGATGATTAAACAGTATGTGGGAAGTTGTAACCTTTCAGGTTCTGCTGATGATTGACCTGGCCCTTTTCCTACACTAACTGTAGCTCAGCATTCAATGGACACTTGTCAAGAACACAATACCAAGTGACCTTGGGATGCAATACTGTCCAACAAAATCAGCAATAGAGAAACAAACAGGAACTGGATTGGGAATAAGATCTCAAGATGATGTGGTGACCCAGGGAAGTCACCTTCTCTCTCTGGGACCTAGTTTCCAAATTTCATTCTCTCAGACAGGATTTTCCAACCTTGGTTACATCACATTTTTAATCATGTAATTCTTCAGAGTTGGAGGCTATCCTATGCATTTTAGGATATTTAGCAGCATCTTTGTCCTTTACCCACTAGATACAATAGTAGTCCTCCAGTTGAGATGACTTAAAATGACTTATTTATTACCCTTTATGTCAAAAGATGGAGAAATAAAACCTAAAAAAATCATGTGCATGAGAATTGCATTATTTTTATACAATCAGCAGTTATGAATTTCTTCAAACATTGCCAAATGTGCTTGGGGAACAAAAATATCCCTCAATTGAGAACCACTCCTCTGTTTTTGTGAAAATTTATGAATTTTAAATTCTATATTTTAGTTATTTAATATGCTGAAGTAATGTCTAACAAAGTATTAAAGAACACAGTGTCTAGAGTTGGAGTATTTGGGGTAAATTTTCTCTTTACCACTTAGGAATTTCTTGGGGCAACTTAACTCATGTATGAAATGAGAATGTTAATACCTACCTTATAGTATTTATGAGCGAATTAATATATTTAGTGTGCAAAGGACAGCATTTTTCTTACAGCATATAAGTTTGTAAATTTTAATTATCATAGCCCTTGTCCTTCACCTGGGACAGGTGGCTGGTTCTTTGGTGACATACATAGGACACTTGATTTGCTTCCCCAGGTTAACCACACTTACTGAGTCTGAGTATGCATAGCTCTCTTATACAGAAAGAAGTATCTACACTGTAAGCACCATGAAAATACTAACTAGATTTATTTATTTATCTTTGTAGTTTCAAGTCCTCAAGAAAAATGCTGCTACATGATAGAAATTCAATAAACAGGTGCTGATGGAGGGATCAATTAATGAAGAATGATGTAGCATGCTGATAATTATGAATTATGCTCTAGATTCCAAAAGCTTAAAAGTGAATAATGACCTATTTTATATCCAATTCTGTCCATTATGGGTAAATGGATGGAAATAGAGAACATCATGCTAACTGAAATAAAAAGGACTCAGAAAGTTGAAGGCTGAATATTTTCCTCCAGTAGAAACTAGAGAGAGAAAAACAAAGGGAATTAATAAATGAGAATCTCAGGAAAATAGAAGGGAGACCAACAGAGTAGTGGAAGAAGATTGAAAGGGAGGTACAAAAAGAGGACATGCGGAAGTACATGGAATAAAATCTACCGATTTTTCTATGTCCATGTAAAAATACTGCAATGAATTCCCATATATACATATATATGTATATATAAGCATATATAAATATAATGCACTGATTTTAATTATAATAATAATGATAATAAAGTGACATCAGTAGAGTAAAGCAAGAGGATCAGGGGTAGGTAGGAGAGAAGGGTAAGGAAATGTACTTGGGAATGAGACTGGTCAAATTATGTTATATGCAGATACAAATATGGCATAATGATTGCCACTATTATGTATAATTATAATGTACCCATAAAAATGTTTTAAAAACACAAAAAAATCATATCCATATGCATTAGAACAGAATTACTTTCATATAAAAAGTTGTTATGAAAAAAAACACGGCAACCATGTTTCATGCAGCACTGAGAAATTTTAAAGAACCAATAATTTGCATCTTCAGTCTACATCACACTCTTCTACCAACAACATTGATGCTTGAGTTTTAGTGGAAGTGTCCAAACATTCATATTCTCTCTCCTCTCTCTCTCTCTCTCTCTCTCTCTCTCTCTCTCTCTCTCTCTCTCTCTCTCTTTCTCTCATATTCTCTCTCTCATATTCTCTTCCTCCTTCCCTCCCTCCCTCCCTCCCTCTCTCTCTCTCTCTCTCTCTGTCTCCCCACACACAAACACACAAACACTACCCCTCCCTCCCTCCCTCCCCTCTGTGTCCTAAACACACCCAAATAGTTTTATAAAGGAAAATACAAAACTGGGTACAGTGGGGTGAGGAAGGTAGGGGGGTGTGGAGTTGAGGGGGTTTGGGGGGAATGTCATGGGATACAATTCAACCAGCAATAAGGTTTTTTTAATGTCAATCTAAAAACAGCTGACATTGCCTGAAAACAGCACAATAAAAATTAAATTCATCTCACATTTTCCATTTGTCTACCCTTGGAGGAAATGAGAATTTCTCACAATTGTTATGGCACCTCACATCACTACATTTGGTAGTTTTTAAGGCTAGTTTTAAAGAAAAAGGGAGGAAAAAAGATCTCCCAAAATTTAAAATACCTCCTTGCTTTTCTGATTGAAACAGGTGCTATGCATTACAGACAGCTCTTCAAGATGAAAATGTATTTGGTCTTCTTCATACTTCTTATGACTATCATTCTTTGCTAATTATAAGACCAGAAAAGCAACTCTTCCCCTGAGATTGTCAGAATCATTTCCTTTTCTACTTTCAAAACTGAAATTCTTTAGAGTAAAAACCTTGGTTCTGTTTCCTATTGGTCTTTTAAAATATTCAAAACATTCACCCCTCTTTGAAAGACTTCTCCTCCTCTTCTCTTCGAAGAAGTCTTTCCACCTACTTCCCTGAAAAATGCAATCTGCAAGGGACAGAATGTATCAGCTTTCTGCTGCAAAATGTATCTGTATTTCAGATCTTCTCAGATTAACTATGTCTTGTCTCGTCCCCTTCTCAGAAACAGTGATCCTGCTCAAATGTCCATCCTGCCTTTCCAATGGCCTCTTTCTCAGAATAAAAATCTGCCCAAATTGTTGTAAGCATAAGAAAATAAATAAATAAAAACAAAAACAAAAAATACACAAACAACAACAACAAAACAAAACAAAACAAAAAACAGTACCCTGCATGTTTCTGGTTTTCCTCTGGCAATGGCTATCAATGCATTCCTTAGGGGTTGCTTCTTCTTCTTCTTCTTCTTTTTTTTTTTTTTTTTGTTTTAGAGAGAGAGAGAATTTTTTAATATTTATTTTTCAGTTTTCGGTGGACACAACATCTTTATTTTACTTTTATGTGGTGCTGAGGATCGAACCCAGTGCCCAGCGCATGCCAGGCGAGTGTGTTACTGCTTGAGCCACATCTCCAGTGGTGGGGGGAGGGGGGTCTTCTTGACAGAAAAAATGTTTGCTCTTCTTTTTTACTATCTGGAGTCCCAACACAGCTTACTCATTCTTACGGTAGCCTCCAGTCCCACTCACTAAAACCATTCCTGGAAAGATCAGTAACATATTCCAGTTTTCCAAAATCTGTGTTCCTCCTCTAACAAATCCAAAACAAATAATCCGTAAGTATTATCAGGCTTTCCTCCTCTCCAACCAAATGTTTCTGATTTTGACTCTGTTTCTCTTGTTTTTCCTCTAAACCTCTTTAAATCTCTCTTGCTAGATTTTATAATTCAGGGCCAGGAAGAAAGAGGCAAGAGTTTAGAATAAAAAGTGAAGAGCTAAAGATGGAGAAAGAAACATGAGGAAACATGACAAAAAAAAATAAAAACTAAAAAAAATAAATTAAAAAAAGAGCAGATACACTGAGAGAAGAGGATGAGATTGAAAGGGAGAAAATTAATAAATCTGAAAGCAGTTTTAAATTCTCTTACAATATAACACAAATAAAGGGGAAAATAGGTTGTTGAATTTCTGACTGCTTTAACCGCATGCTTTTTGTGAAGAATTTTCTGAAACGGGGGACAGCTGTTATACTTATCTGACCTCATCATTTTACATGGCTTTTCAACCCTCTTTCTTGAAAGTCTCTATTTTCTACGTTCCCGTAACTTTCATGTCTTCATCTTCTATCTCTGGCATCCTCATCAATATGTTTTACAGACTCCTCTTCTTTTCAGTCTAAGGAATCCCATGACTAGAGACTAACTACAATACTCCCCCTTCTCCAGCAAAGCATCCCAACCTTGCCCTGAGAAGACTCTTCTTGCTCTGGGTTGAATTGCATCTCCCCAAAATGCATCTGTCAAAGTCTTAACCCCCAGTATCTCAAAAAGTGAGTACACCTGAAGATAAATACTTCGAAGAGATTACTAAGTAAAGGAAGTCCTTTAAGGTATTTTAATCCAATCAGACTGTTGTCTTTATAAGAACAAAAACATTCAGACTCACAGACACACCAGAAGTTCATGGACACACAGAGGAAAGACCATGTTAGGACACGGCAAGAAGATGGCCATCTGCAAGCCAAGGAGAGAGGTCTCAGAAATAAAAACTACCTGCCAAGACCTTGAGCTTGGACCTCTAGCATCTAAAACTTAAAAAATAAAAATTGTTGTAGACTGTGGTATTCTGTTATGACACCCCTACAAAATCATTCAATACATTTTTTTTATGTTAGGCCACATAAATAATAAATTCCTATTGAAGTGTGTTTCTGATTCTATATTCTAAAACAGAATCACAAGATATTACAGCTAAAAATTTCTTAGAGATCACTTAATAGAACAGTTCTCCATTTTTGTGAATGTCATTAGATTCCTTTGTAAAAATCTATGAAAGCCGTAATTCCTTCCCTGACCATGTGAACACGAGCACAAATACACATGTAGATATATTGTGTGAAAATTTTATTTTACTTCATTGTGAACTGATTTTATTTTGGAAGAATCCTTTTTAAAACTTTATGAATAAATAAGTCTCTTCCTCTCACTTTTTAGGCAAAACCTTAAAGGCATTTTCAGAAATAAAATAGAAATATATTGCATTAGTAAATAAAAATGAAATTAATTCTCCTCAATAGTAAATATCAAAGAAATTTATAAAATGTTTTAAATTCTTTGATAAGGCAAAGAAAATGTACCTTGCTTAGTAGATTTTTGACTCTGCTGTTGTTTATGGACAAGAAATAGTGAAAAAAGTATTTGACTATATAAGATGGCATCAGCACATTATACAGGATGAGAGCCACTGTTACTCTATTTGCCATTCAAAAGTAGAAGTATATGGAGAAAAAAAAAATGTCATCCAAGATCCTTTGGATGAATTCTAGTCACATCATTTCCCCTAGTCAATAAGGTCATCTTTGGCAAAAATCTGCCTCACTGGTCCTGTCAATTTCAGCAAGAAAATGAAATAAATCTGTATTTCAATGTTAAGGTCGTCAATATGGTGGAAACTTTCAAGAAGGTTTTCAGTACTTTGATACACATCAAGTTCTATCAATAGAGGACAGGGTCTTAAATCAGAAGATTTGCTTTATCTGTTGGAGCAAAACATCTATCTAGCCAACCTGTAAGTACACTTCTCCTTATAAAGTTATTCTTGAATGGGCTTTTTCATTCTCTCAAAAATAGGAGAAACTTCAGCACTATGAGAGAGAGAGAGAGAGAGAGAGAGAGAGAGAGAGAGAGAGAGAAACTTCCCCTTAAAGTTTCATCAAATATTTGAAAAGGCAGCAAAATTCTTGGGACTCAAAAAAAATTCTACATGCATTTGTAACAAAACTTCTTGAAAAGATGATGACTTAAAGACTTTACTCTGAGGAAATGAACATCTTTCATAACTATAAGCAAGATTACTTTCAAGACCATTGCCTGGGTCTTTTACCGAAAGCAAACATTAGTCATAGTGATATGATATCTTCCCAGCAGGAAATCCAGATGGTGGTCAGACCTGTTTATGCTTTACTGTGGCACAATAAACTAAGGTTTTTGTTTTTGTGATGGTGGTGGGAGGGTGTTGTTATTTTGTTGATTGGTTGATTAGCTGGTTGGTTGGTGTAGTTTGGTTGTTTGGATGGTTATTTGGTTGGTATGATTTGTTTAGTTGGTTCATTAGTTGGTTGATTGGTATGGTTTGTTTGTTTTTTTCCATAGCCAAGGTTTGTTCAGTGAATAAAACCTTCCCATTTGGTAAGTATCTATGATCACTGGTATTTCTGAAAATAACTTACAAATTAGAACATTCTTTTTTTTTAAACAGTTTTTGTGTGCACATTTATCAAGAAAACCAGGGTTTGGCAGCACAGAAAGATAATAGTAGTATAATTTGGTTGTAATACAGTTGTAATCCAAAAGGAAAATGACGAACTCTTCCTTCTTCAGGGTACTAGAAGAAATGTCAGCAAGTCTGATATGCATGATGGCATTTGTTAAAAGCTTCAGTTTTCTTTTGTGACTATAGTGCTTTCCAGAGAATAATACTGTGCCAAGTATTCCCAATTTTATGTTGCTTTTGTGCTTAGTGATATTATAAGAGTGAAGTTCTCTATAGTCAACTATGTGAAGCCACAAACATCACCCTATGTAAAGAACCATTAGGAAAGTGTATCTCATGTGCTTCTCAAGTCTGACAACCATCAGGCTGTATTGCTATTTTCTCTCATTGGCTCAGACTTCTTGCAGTGGCCAGTGGCAAGTGTATGACACTGTTGCTCATGACTATCCAGGTCCTTTTGCCATTGCCTATACTTTTGTGTTGTGGGCCAAGATGTCCCCTTCCAATCCACAGGTACTGATATCTGCCCCCAGTAGGGGTTTCTGCTGTTTCCACCAGAGCTTCTGAAGCTACTACCCTGCTGCACAGCTATTGGTGCTGCCAGCAAGTGCCAAAAGAAATCCAGGGCAGAGCTGTACTCTCTGAGATGAATTAAGTGTTCCTTCTACTCTTGCTCTGATGCAGACATATATCTCAGTACTACTCAGTGTTTAGTGGATACACATTTTCAATTTCACCTAAACCTCTTGGACACACTCAGATATGAATACTTTCAGGTTAGGATTAAGGAACAATCTCAATGATAAACTGTGACAGATCTAAAATGTGGCCACACATACATGTTTCACTCTTTACACACCATATCCTCTCTGTATTATCTCTTGATGTGCCTGTCTCGACCTACAGGAGACAAGGGTAGATAAAAGACAGGCATTGTGCTATACTATTAAACTGGTTTACAACTTATTTCTTGGTAAATCCATTCCACTAATTTCTCACTGGTTTCAGTTCAATGTTCAGGAAAATATTCCATAAACATCTGGACTTTACCAAACTTTAGAAAAACACTTGAGCTATCTCCATAAGCTCACGTTAAACAACAGGATATTAGGCCATTCTTTCTGCCACTTAGATTCACAACACACCAAGATGTTTTTTTCTCACAGAACCTATAATTTATACTTCTCAAGGCATTATTTCAAGAAAATACACCACCATTTATCTACCAGGAAATTAAAATCCGAAGAGCTAACTTATATTCTTCTATCTCCTTTATCCCTCGTACTTGATAGATATTATCACAAACATAAAGTATATATCCTGATGTTATGGTTTGAGTATGAGATGTCCCCCCAAAGCTCCCATCTTAATGCAGGTACATTTAGAGGTGGAAAAATTGGATTATAAGAGTTGTAACATAATTAGTCCTTTCTAGTTTGAATGGATTAATTGGTTAGTAACTATAGTAGGTGGGATATGGCTAGAGAAGGTGGGTCACTGGGGGGTGTACCCTGGAAGGGTTCATCTTCCCTTGATCTCCTTCCCTTTTCTTTTTCTCTGCTTCCTGACCACCATGAGCAGAGTAACACTTCTCTGCCATTCCACTATTATGCTTTGCCTTGTCTTGGGCCCAGAGAAATGGAGTCAGCCAACAATAAACTGAACCTCTGAAACTGTGAACCAAAATAAAATTTTTGTTCTTTAAGTTGGTCTAGATAGTTCTTGTCACCTGGACCCAATTGACAGTTTAAGTACCTTTTCTTTGCTTGGTCACAGCAACAAAAAGCGAATAGACATAACTATTTCAATTGTTTCTTTGAATTATCACTCAAATCTGTTCTCTATCTTCATGTTCCTTCCTAATTGCCTGTTCCATGTTCCATCACTACTTGCCTGGATATTTCAATGTCCAGTTAGGTCTCCTTGACTCATCACACCCTTCCTTTCCATCTTCCACTTCATTGCCACAAAGCTAAAACTGGCAACTTCAGGAATATTTTTTTTTACCTTAGTCATCTGTATCCCTACCTTGGATAACCTATTATATAGTAGCAACATAATAATTACTATTCAACATAATTTACTTGAATAAATTGTCCATAAAGAAATGCTAAGCCAATGCAGACCCTTTATGAACAAGTTTTGCATTCATACTCTTCAGTATACATCTCATTTTCCACCCATCCAACTTAATATTCTGATATTGAGTTATCAGAATGCACCATTACATCAGTAACTGGAAATATTTCTAATGTAACCAGAAGTGATTTATTTTCCAAATCTGATGTCTAAAGGAAAGTTTAGGCGCAGGGGCAAAGCTAAGAGGTCTGCTCTGCTCTAGTACTGCAAAGAGCTCATGATAGGCACTATGATTCACAAAAGACAGCTACATGCACAACACCATAATCCTCAAGATATGGGAACGAGCTGCCATACAGAAAGGAGATGGCACTCTGAAATAGCAAGCTCTCTGTTCATTCATTACTGATGATCAGAAGAATGCATGGCAGTGAGATGAGATAGGAACTTACTGTACTCACAATCTACTTCACTCTCATGACACCTATTGAGTTATAATCCTGCTTGAAATACAGAAATTCCATGTTCTTTCTGGCTCTATTTTCAGGCCATTATATTCTCTCTAGGAATTACAGTCTTCTTTTTAAAATAGTGTACCCTTAAATCAGATTTTGAAATAGTTTGTAATGGAGAATTCTTGAGCTACTTGAGCTAGAGATGAGTACCTAGAAGCCAGAAACTAGATGCTATGGCTTGGATATATTTTGAGTGTGTCCCTCAAAGGTTTGTGTGTGGTAATTTTGAGATGGGCGAACATTCAAGAGATGCAAAGTAATTAGATAATTAAGGCACCACCCTCTAAAGAGATTAATGTAGTTATTATGAGATCCCAGTTCTCACATGAGCAAATTGTAATAAAAATAGCAAGCCTGGCTTGCAATATTTCTGGATTCCTGTATTGATATGTGATTTCTTACTCTTATACATGCTCCCACCATGATGCCTTCCACTATGGTGTGAATTAGCCAGAAGGTCCTCACCAGCTAAACAGATGCTGGCACTATTTTCTGGAATCCCCAGAACTGTGAGCTACATCAACTTCTTTACTGTCTACATCACCCAACATCAAGAATTTGTTAAAGAACAGAAAATGGACTAAGTTAATACACTAATAAATTACTAGTGTAAAGAACAATAACCCAGTTATAGTAATGAATTTAGTTCCATTTACTAGAATTTTGAAGGTTTGATTTTTGTATCTGGAAATGGACAGAGGAACTATGGAGTCAGGACACTAAAAGAAGGAGATGTACCACATAAAGGATGATAGAGGATCTACCTTTGATCTATGTTTTGGACCCAAGTGACAGGGTGGGGCAGAGAGTAGATAAAGAAACCATTCCTGTATTTCACATGGAACCATGAATTGCTCAAGTGTCCTGAAGATTAACAGTTTGGGAGTAACAGAATCAGTAAGTAGCCTTTACAATAATACTTTCATGATAGATATAAGCAGCAGAGAAGCGCCTATAAGCAGCTCTGTTGAAAGCACAAGTGAGCAAGTAAAATTTGAAATTAAACAAAGAGTAAACAAAGAAGATACTGCAGAATGGATTTGTTTGATACCTGGTTGGGAGAAATAAACTTGGTGATAGCTTGAGGATAATATTGCAGAAAATGTAAGGAAATGTATCCCATTATACTTTACATATAAGAAGATAGTGTTGCCTCCCTTATAATTATGAGCTATAAAGCCTAGACTATTTGGATTACATATATGGGGCAATATATGCTCTTGATTTAGTGTAAGGGAATCATAGAATTCTAAGCATGATCATAATTGCAGTAATTTAGAAAACAAGGAGGACACTGTAACCAAACCCTTTAATTGAAACAATTTAAATTTGGGTTGCTTTTCTATAAAGAATAATTATGTAAAGATATAATGAACTAGTAGTAAAGTAATACAATTTATTGCTCCTGAAGTTGAAATAAAGAAAAATGATCAAAAGATGACTTGAAGCCTTTTAGCAAAATTAGGGTTTTGTTAGTTACTTTCTTATTATAATGAGTTGTTCCTCCATAAACATAAATATTCCACTCATGATAGCATGAATTACATATAGATACACTAAACAAAATTTATAATTGTTTGGAGAATTCATGGTATAAATGTTAGAATTGAAAATCAAAATGATGTACATGTTCAAAAGTATTGAAACTAGAGGTTTTTTTCATACTTTGATTCTATTTCCCTATATCTCTTTTGAAATATTTTAATCAAGACATCCTGTTTCTCAAGAAAAATTTTATGGTTACATTGCACCTTGAATAGTATTAGTGGTGGGTTGCACATGATTTTTTTGAAGAGTGTGGTAGATTTGGGCAAAAAAAGAAGCAAAGAAATGCAGATAAAGATGTGAGTCTCCTGGATAAAGAGCTACTATCTGTCTGGTAGCAGCAAAGGCAGATTGCTCTTCAGTGATCCTGATCAATTATGTTGCTGCCCTGTGCCCTGTAATGCCACTCTACCCACACACACTCCCACAGCAGCCCCTGTTACTTCAACATTGTAATGTACTATACAGCTCCATGAATCTCGTAGGTCAGTTCAGGAGAATCATCTGGATAGATGCCAATAACCTAAGATGGCCTTTGGACTGGTAACAAGTAGTTTTCGAGAGCTTGTACTTCCTGCCAGTTACTTGAGTCAAGTTTTGGCAACATCCTCCTTGGGCTTAGAAACCTCTAAGAAAAGCTTCCCTGGCATTTGCCAACTTTGCTTACAGTGATCAACAAGCACCTGGGTGTCAGTTCACAGAGTTTTGGGGGACATTAGCATTTTCCCCTGGCTGGTCATTAAATCTAAGTTCATTGTGGTTAAAAATTTATTGACTCCCAAGTTCTGGCCCGTAAGTAAATTATTGGCATCATCAGTTTATTATTTAAAACAATTATTTATATTTGTACAATGTTGACATATTTCCAAGACCTAGGATTAAAATTCATGCTTGTTGACAATAAATGTTCATAGTACATGATGCTACTTTGTAATGTGACATAGTATAGGAAGACAACTTGAGAATAGCTTTTTTTTTTTTTTTTTGGTTTTCAGATCTATTACTACCAAAACAGGCAAAATTTGATTTTATCAAAAAATGTCAATTTAGCCACACTTATTTTTTTGTTGTTATTTTGGTAGGGGAGAGTAAATTTGCCAAAAGCTTACAAGAATCGCCGTATATATACATATACGTGTGTGTGTGTGTGTGTGTGTGTGTGTGTGTGTATAGTTTTTTGGGGGAATACCAGGGATTGAACTCAGGGGCACTCAATCCCTGGGCCACATCTCCAGCCCTTTTTTTGTATTTTATTTAGAGACAGAGTTGCACTGATTTGTTTAGCACCTCGCTGTTGCTGAAGCTGGCTTTGAACTCGAAATCCTCCTACCTCAGCCTCCCAAGCCGCTGGGACTATAGGCATCTTTCACTGCACCTGGCTTGCCATATATTTTGACAAAAGTCCTGTGGTTTCAAGTTTCATCACCTATGACAATAATGACCTCTATGAAATGACCCAATATAGGAACACATGTGCCACGTAGCATGTCTCTTCAGTGTTCTTCAACCCAAAGATGATAAAGTGGGCCACTTCCTCATAAACTGCATTCCTCATGAGGGTTTCAATCCCTGTTATGTCACCACCCTTCAAAAAATCTACTTCCTAAATAAGGAACTGACCTCACACAGGATCAGTTCCTTATTTATGTCCATACCTTATCTTAGCTACCTTCTTCACTCAGACCTGCTTCATAGTTTTGTACTGAATTATTTACATTATACTGTCTTATGTAGAATGTTGGGGCCCCCTCTAGCTAACAATTTAGACTGCTAACAGATTTCCCCTGGATCCTTTGAGGTTTGTTTTATGCTTAATAAAAGAGAGTCTCTTACAGCTTTGTCCTTGATCCTCAGCTACAGCCCTCACTTTTTCTTCTAGTGTTTATTCCTAAATGTTGCCTTTTGGGGTGTCACCCAAATGTTTGAGGTGTTCATCAGCCTTTCTGGACCTCAGCATGGACATCTTCTACACTGCTTAACCTCTGGCACCTCCCTTCCACCAACTGTCCTGCTGCAGGTGATCTCTGCTAGGCCTCAGAGCCTCGTTCCATATAGATACAGCAATGTACTCAGAAGCCCTAGAGATCTCCATGCAAACTTCTGACCCCCACCCATTCTGTACAGCTTCTCCTTCTCTTCTCCTGAAAAATTCCAGACACTTAAGCATTCTCAACTATGATGTTTACTTGCTCAGCTCAATGACACTGTGGCTGCTTGCACTCTTAGCCCCTGCTTTGTGCACACCTAGCAAAAAGACACAGCAAAGGCACATCTAACATTTCTCTTCTTTCAAAGATCTATTGCCTATAGCCCAATCCTAGAAAATAGGAACATCATATGTTTTGTCCAATTTTATAGTTATTTATACTGGATTAGAAATTTTACCACCAGTTATTCTGTCTTACTAGAAATGAAATTGAGTATGCATTTAAAGGTAAAATTAATTTAATATGTGAAAATACATTCAGATACATTGAACATAAATTAAGTTGAAGTGCATACGTTTGGAATTTTTAAAAGGGTCTTAGGAAGCGAATGGATGTGGAAATGCTTTTAAAAATATTAAGTAAATTTGAATGACTACAGCAATACTTTATTTAGTGCAGCGACATAGTTATGATTCTTCATAGCACTGATCAGCCAATATGGCAGAATTTGCTCTCATGCAAATAAATGCTTAGCCCTTTTACTGCACTTTCCTCCATTTCCATGGCACTTTCTAATCTCTTTATTTTGTTTACTCCACAAAAGTCCCTTTTAGTGCTATTACATCCTATTATCCTCAGACACTTTGATTATTTTGCAAAGAATAAGCAATCATGGGTATAGCATGGGTTGCATTAAAATGCCAGCTTTACTATGAGTCTAGAAAGTGAATTCTCAGATTGAGGTAAATCATATGCCAGTCTTAGCAAAATCCACCATTAAAGCAGTTCTAAATAATGTAGAAACATAAAGTCATCAACCAATAAGCACTAATTGTATGTTGATTGATTTGAATGAATGATGCTGTTGATGTAATTCTATAGAGACCATGCATGTTAACTGTGATGGCACTGATTTATCTAGTGCAGCCATTCCCAAGAATGCATTCACAGTGCTAAGCTCAGTACAACTGGTTATCATTAATGTACATTTTACTCTGAAAAAAAAAATCATCTTTAAAATCTGTTAGCCTTTTTCTTCAACCACTTTAAATAATAATAATACAATTTATGAAGATTGAGCACTGTATTAAGTTGTTATTATCTTATGTACATACATAATTAGTCGGTTTTTAAACATCTTATCATAATGATAAACATTTAATCATAGGTCATGGTTGAAATGATCCTTCAGACTTACAATTAGAAGAGAGTAAGAAGGATTGGAAAAGTGATGGCTGTATGGTGCCCTAATCTAACTGGAGGTGAGATGTGCATGTCCTCTTGAATGCACATCCTCTAAGGTTTATTCATAGTGCAAGAGTAAATCTATATCTTTGGTTCTGATTATCCACATACTACAGAAAACAGAAAGCATTATGGCAGGAAATTTATTTTTTCTCATAAAGCTACTAAAGATTCTCAACTTATTCCAATCTTTTCAGTTAGGTGGAAGAGACCAAGAACACTATTTCTTCAGGAGATTCAGATAGTATGGAATACTTTTCACTGAAAACCAGTTTGGCACAGAAGTTTATGTCATTTAGCATAAAATATAAAAAACATACAAAGGAATTTCATGGAGGACTTCTAAGTTAGGAATTACATTGAGCTGCAGTAAAAAAAAAAAAAATTGACTAGGGTGTTTTAACAAAACAGGACATGAGTATTATCATGTAACCATGGTATATAAAAAGGAAATTCAAGGTTGACTAAACTGCCGGGGAAAGCAGTTTCCTCTCATGTGGAAAGTAGCTATACAAAAACTATGTACTAGGCAGGATGGTAGAAGACTAAAGCGCAAAAGACAGAAACAGAGCAGTCCTAATCACTTTAAAAATACCTTCCTCTCATATCCAGAACTTCCTAGGTCCTCTGGTGCACCAGAATTGTGTTACATGATCAACTCTAATGGAAATGAAAAGAGATGTTGAAAGATTAAGTATTTACCTTTACTGGGTTGTGTTATTAAATTAAAAATTGGAATTTTTAAAAGGGTCTTAGTTATTGGATAGACATCTGTCTGTCCTTAAAGTCTTTTAGACACTTTTGCATTTCATTTAGCCATATCTGATTTAATCTTATATCTCTTTGCAATCAATCAAAATCATGAATTTTTTTGGTTCCTTACTTACTCCAAATTTCAAACTAGATATCAGTCTTCCTCCTTACTGGACTATTAGAAAATAAAGGTAAATTGAAAGCTATATATGATTTTTTAAAAACATGATAAATAGGGCTAACAATTATGAACACAAGCAAAAATAGAAGAAAAGTCATAAGTAACTTAATGATTATTAAAATACTATAGATTTTTAAAATTATAGATGTTGAGAATTAGATATGAAACCATGTCAGCAACATAAGCCCTAAGATAATGGTTCAAAACTTAATATATTTCAGTATTACAGAAAGTAAAGTCTTAGGCATGTGGACAGAAGTTAACAGTGGAAAGTGAGCTCAACATTCCCATCACAGGAATTAAAAACTTGACAACATAGATTAATGAAATGGCCCTGAAGAGAACCACATGGCCAAGGCTTTAATGAGACAAGAAGCAATGAACTTCAGCTGGATCCTCTGAGGAATTTCTTCCTCTGCTGCAGCAAATTATTTTTGGAAGGGATTAGTTCAGGTGAAACAGGTGAGAAACACCGGTTCCTAAGCACATGGAAGTCTGCAACCATACGTTCAAGTCGACCAACAACTGTAGTTTCTAAACCACTATGTGTCATAGACACTGGATTATTTGCATATCCCTTTCTCATATTCCACTGAATTAAAAATGCCTACTTGTCTAAAGTCTTTTTCCAGTGAAATTTAGATATTCAGTAACCAGACAATCAAAATTAGAAATAACATAGCAATTTGAGACCTGCAGAACATGATGGCAGAAATCTATTCTCAAAGAATTGTCTGGCTCAATGTCTGAGAGTTGTGTGTGAGGCTGAGACTTTCTATCAGGTAACTGACATATAGAGTGATTAGGCCATAAACAGATTTTCTTTTTGGAAGATCCCTAAATGTTAGTGACTATATCTTTGCTCTTGGGTTGATGTCATAAAGCTGTCGATGTTTTACAGCTAAAGATTTTTAGGATTAAGATCATTTAATTATTCTTAGGAAAAACATCTAGAAATGAAGATAAAAATTATCTTTGCCCAATTAAAAATAACTTTTAATCTGGAGAATTGTCACTTAGTTGAGTAAATCCTAAAATGTGTCTAAACAAATGAAAAAAGAAATTTAGATGGGATAGGTGGCAAATACAGTATATAGCTTACTTCGCCCTATTATTAGTTTATTTTTCAAGAATGTCTATGCTGAGCAATAGAGCATGCTTGATTCATTAACAACATATTAAAGCTGTTTTATATTTACAGATTTTAAAAAGATAAGAACTACCTGTAAAAGAATGATACCAATGAGAATCAAGTTAACTCTCAGAGCAAGATCCTGGATAACTTAGGATTTTGAAGCATCCCATATTTCTACAAGGCAGAGTTATGGGTGAGGCTGAAAATAAGAGGTTTGGGGAATCATTGAATTTAAGAGTTCAGAACCAGATCCCCTCTTTCTTTTTGAAATTGCATTTGCTCCATTTGGAAAGAATAGGTCAGGTTAGCTGACTAGAGAGTGTGAACAAGTTTGTGTATGAATACCAGGCAAAATTGCAAGGCCAATCTGTGGTCATATTCTAAATAAGACAATTCATAAAATTCTTCACCCTAAACAAAGTGACCGTACTCTGGGGTTCCACTCTTCTGGTAGTAAGACAGACCCCAGAAGAAAGGAGACTTGAACTCTAAAAAAATAATCAACCCAAGAGCACAGACATATAGTCACTAACATTTAGGGATCTTCCAAAAAGAAAATCTGTTTATCGCCTGATCACTCTATATGTCATTTACCTAATAGCAAGTCTAAACCTTACACACAACTCTCAGACATCTTTTTAGTTCCTCACTCGTAAATTAAGACTGCCAACGTAAGATCATTAGATATTTCAGGAGAGCTTCTAACATGAAAGATATACTAAACAAACAAAAGACAAAATGAACTTTAAGAAAAAAAAATATACAAAAATACTAAATTAATGTAAGCAATTAATGACATTAATTAAAGCCATTAATGACATTAGAGAGATTATTAAAATACTGAATCAATGAAGTAATATTGGAGGGTATGAAAAAAAACTTAAGATATCAATTTTAAAAAGCTATTAGATATTAATACTATTATAGCAGAAGAATTTTAAAACTCAATAAAAGAATCAGAAAATAACATCAAGCTAATATGGGAAAATGATCAAAAAGGCAAAGAAATGACAAGGAAAGAAATTTTTCTTAATGAAAGAAATAACACTTGATTGAAAAGGCTACCTCAGGTGGAAGCATAGATCAGTGGTAGAGTTTTTGTCTAGCATGAGCAAGGCCCAACTTAGAACTTTGGCACTGCAAAAGAAAAAAAAAGTTAACTAAAAATAGTTATTTTAAACTAATTGACTATCTCACTTAACTTCATGAAAATCTAAGGTAAACATAGAAACTAGAGTTTGAGATGAAACTCAATTCTCTGCTTCTGCTAGCAGGTAGAGTCTGTGTAAGTTACAGGACTCTGTAGCCAGAAAGCCCATTTTAGTGTTAGCAACTAGTCACAGCAGGGAATGCCTATCAGCCTCAGTGCCAAGGTTTGCTGCTGGGAAAGCCTGATTCTTCTCCACTACCAATGAGTGGCACGTTCCAGATCTCAGTGTTACAGGAATAAATGGAGACTGTGCCCTCAGTGTTGCAATAGACTCCAGCAGCTCATGGCCAACTTCTTTCCAGGTTCTTGTCTCAACAAATCCAAAGAATGAAATTCACAGGACTAGGGAAGACATGAGTGAAAGGAGTAGAATATTCAAGTGTGAACAATACAAACAGAATATTTGCAAGGGCAAGAGGGTAGCTGATAGCAGGTTAGCACCTGAGTGTGCTAGTCTAGGGTTTTATGTAGAACATGGGTCAATGCTACTGGTCCAAATTTATGCTAATCAGTATTTGGAAATGTACTTTCTGTGTTGGTTAACCCTTGAGTCTGAACTTTCATTCAAATCTGGCCTGCTTCTGTTTTCTCACCATTGTTCAGGAAACATGAGGTTGAGGTTGTAGGATCCTGGATGCTAGGGATCCTAGACCATGGAGCAGGTGTCTCCACTGGCTGCAACCTTGCTTGCCTCCCACAGCCCAGCCCACCTGGGCCACCACCCCCAGCTCTGGGACAAGGGATTGCTTCAACATCATTGTAGAACAATTGAGCACCTAAAAATGAGTAATAGTTAATAGAACAATTATTGGTTGAAAGGACAAGTCCACCTAGCATCCATAAGAGAAAGAGCACTCCTGGATTTAGAAAACATGTATAGACCTCCTTGGGTCAATGTTCCTGATTAGAGTATACTATATATATATTTTTTAAGTTATGCATGAGAAACAACATATTTCAAGTGTGAATTCCTGTATTTTACTACCAAAGTACTTGAACTCACAATAAGAAAATGAACAACTCTTTTAAATAATAGGCCACAGACCTAAACACACAGTTCACTAAAGAAGATACACAAATGGCAAAAGAACATATGAAAAGTTTTCCACATTATATGTCAAATTAGAACAGCTATGAGATATTACTATATGCTTATGAGAGAATAGGCAAATTCAAAACACTAATAACACCAAATGGTGGTGAGCATGTGGAGAAAGCACCAGGAACTCTCACTTACTGGTGATGGGAAGGCAACAAGGCACAACTTGGGGAGATTACCATTTCTTCTAAAAGTAAGCACACTGTAAGAACCATATGATCAAGCAGTTGTGCTCCCTGACACTTACACAAATGAGCATACTACTTATGCCTACACAAAAACTTGCACATCAGTGTTTATAATACCTTTCTTTTTAAAAGAAAATTAATGTGTTATCATTATATATAATAGCAGAATTCACTATATAATAGTTTTCTTTATAGTTGTCAAAACTTGGAAGAAAACAAAAAGTTATTCAATAGGTAAACAAATAAATTATAGTATATTCACACACAGTAGTATCATTCAGTACTAAAGAAAAATGATCCTCAGATATGCTGGCACATACCTATAATCCCAGGTACTTGGGAGGCTGAGGTAGGAGGATAGCAAATTGGAGTCCAGACTCAGCAACTTAGTGAGAATCTGTCCCAAAATAAAAAATAAAAATGGGGATGTAGCTCAGTGGTAGAATGTCCTGGATTGAATTCCCAGTATCATGAAAATATAAAGGTAAAAATAAATGGTTGATTGAGCCATAAAAAGTCATGAAAAGACTTAAATGTATATTACTTAGTGACGGAAATCAAACGGAAAGGCTACATAATGAGATTCCAACATGATGTTCTGGAAAGGGGGAAACTTTAGAGACAGTAAAAGGATCAGTGGTTGACAGAGATGGAAGGAGAAAGGATAAAAAGGCAGAAGGTAGATTTTTAAGGGCGGCAGAAGGTAGATTTTTAAGGGCAGCAGAACTGTTCTGTATGATATTGGCATGATGGCTGTCCTTTATACATTTGTCGAAACTCAAAGAATGTGTAGCAATTGCCTATAATCCCAATGACTCAGGGGGCTGAGGCAGGAGGATTGCAAGTTGAAGGCCACCTGTGGCAATTTAGGGAGACCCTGTCTCAAAACAAAAAAGGACTAGGAATATAGACCAGTGGTAAACTACCCCTGGGTTCAATTCTCTGACACACACACAAAAAAAAAAAAAAAAAAAAAACTCATAGACTGTGAACATCAAGAGTGAACACTAAAATAAACTCTGGACTTGTGATAATGACTTGCCAATATATATTGATTGATTGACTCTCTGGGGCAGGGTTTTTATGGGAAGGGGGCATGAGTTAAAAGGATAGGTGGGAATTCTCTGTACTCAGTTTTGCTATGAATCTAAAACTGCTTCTAAAATACCTGATTTCAGAATATACAAGACTATGTTTGCTAGGAAAAGAAGCACATTCTAATAATAAATATTAAAACTGAGCTATAACATGAAGTAGAATTTTGGGATATTTTAGAATAGGTAGTTTTTAAAATACCACTACATTTAGAATCCCAAATATATTAGCTTTTTACTTTATAATGAGCAATTTTCAATGTTTTAAAATAAAACAATCAATTCTTAAGTGAATTTTGGAAGTCATAGGTTTATTTGAATTGAGATAATTGTGTTAATGTATTGTTTACATTAGTATAATTTTTTTAAAAAATCATAATTTCAAAGAGTTAAACTTGGGATATTGTAAACACCACTGTTTGTTTCAATAAACTCCCTGAAAATTACATAGCTTAATGGTAAGCCAATGAGGTCAATTAAGAGTTTTAAATGCTCAAAAGTGAGAAAGTTGAAGAACCTTAGGCCCACTTAATACTAAAGACATCTACTTGAACAGTGTATTAATTGGGACAGTTTCAGTTTCAAATGACAGAATCCCAACTCCAACTAGCCTGTGGAAAAGAAGAAAAGGAATGATATAGTCTGGTGAGTAGGAATGGGGAGAGATGCAGATGCTACATCAGGTCTTGCTCTTCCTTCTTCCTTGTCTCTCCCACCTTACAGTTTTTTGGCCCCCTGCTGCCGTGCCTTCTTCTTCTTTCACTCTCCCAGTCTTTTCTTATCTTTCCTTTTCCTGTTGAGGATTTGATTCTTGTAAGTAACGGGAGGTGAACATGGCCTGCAGTGAACTACAGACTCACAGATTCTAGATCAGACACGCCAGAGAAAGAAGAGAACGTTTGTTTCCCAGAGCATCTACATAAAATTTACTGAGGTTTTCAAATCATCCAGCTTGCATCATGGGCCCATCTCAAGGCCAGAGTTAGGCAGGGCTCCATCACGGCTTCAGTTAGCATTCAAAGGAAAATTCCCTCAAGTGAGGAGAACAGATGTTGGGGAAAAGGGTAAAGATAAACTAGGGAGACAAGTAGTTTGACTGATATGTTTGATTTGGTTAATTTTTAATAGTATATCTAATAGAAAATAAAATGATGTTTTTAAAACAAAAGACTCGTGCTGGGGATGTAGCTCTGAGAGAATGCTTGCCAAATGTGCCTTAGGTCGTAGGTTTCATCCAAGCATACATGAGGTCATAGGTTTCATCCGTAGCACCATCAAAACACAAATGCCAAAGCAAAACAAAAAAATCCCAAGACTAAAACTGTTTATTAAGAAATTTAGAAAGAACTTATTTCTTAAGCTAATTCGGAATCTGATAATAAAGATACCAGATTGGAATAGCTGAACTAATCAGATGAAAACAGATAAACACATTAGCAAGTATTTTTTTTAAAACTGAATAAATGTGTTCAATAGCACTCTTTAGTATTAACCCCACAATGCTGTCAAAATAAGGTTAGTTTTTTTCCTGGCCTGATTTTTTTTTAATGATTTTTGTTTTTGAAACTATAACCAGTCTCTAGAGCTTTGACTCTCTGGTTTCTATGACAAGAGAACCTAGGTTAGATTGCAGAGTATTAACTATAAATATATCTCCCATGTAAATAAAAAATAATAATCTGTCCTTTTTAATTTCTGAGATGAAACCTAAAGTGAAATATTAAGTAGTTACCATTCACTTCATGGATAACACTTTTTTCCCTCAATTAAATGTCTTGGAGGAATGAGAGTTTGTCCAAATTCATCAAGATTCTTTGCCCAGTGTTGAAAATTCCAAATTCATTACTATGGTAAATACTTAGATTTTAACAAAACCCTCAACTCCTTTAGAGTAGCCACTTTCAAATTGTGCTCCCTGGAGTCTTTTCTTTCATAGAAATATTGATTACATCAGGCTTCTCCTGATTGTGTATGCGTGCTCTGTTAAATTAGGTTCCACTCAATATGGCAAAAGCAATTGTAAGGTAGAATTAACCCTAAATTTAGTGATTTCCCAAAGATTTGAAGGGCAATGCTCTTTATAAATGTCTCCCAAATCCTCTGTTATGATGCAGGAAAGCAAACTTGGAGATCCTGTTCTCAGTCCCAGATCTTTATTCTACTTCAGTAATAGTGTAAAGTCAGCTTGCTCTGCAGAATCTCAGGCTCCAACTTGCCTCCTTGAGCCCAGCTTCCAAATACCCATCCACCCTTTCCCTCAGTTCTTATTTTTCTGAAATGTACTAACCATTGATTTGATGTATTTACACTGCAATATAGCTCTATATTAGCCTGGTCATGGAGGGAGATGGGAGATTTCAGAAAGTTCATGTTCGTCATTGTGTACAGTCTTCTGCAATGTTTTTAGTCACAATTGAATAAGAGGTAATACCAACCGAAAACAAGTAGGAAGCACATACAGAGAGACTGACTTGACACATCTCAGCCATTTATGAGTTGAATTCATCAGCTCTTGGGTCTGAGATTATATATAACATCTGAAGCAGGATCGTTCCAATATGGAGGATGTTTTTCCTATAAGCTCTTGACCTTGACCTTGCTCTCCTAGACCTCCAGAGGTTGAATTCATTTCTGTACACCTGATTGTCACTGCTAAATGTATTCTATGCTCATCTGTTCCCTGTACAATTGCTTTGGTTACCTGGATAAAACTCCTAGGTTATAGCCTCTGCCTATATCTTCATATTTTGATTTGCTCTTCGTTTTCAACCTAAAGATTTTCCTCATATCATTGTTTATCTATTTCTATTCAACACTTTGAGAGCTGTGGCTTTTTGTATCTTATATATACGCCTGCTCTGGTTGTCTCTTGACCAAAAAAAAAAAAAAAATGTAGCTAATATTGCAATTTGTGTACCTCTTTTGAATAAACAACAAATGGTAATAGGAAGAATATAGGGAAGAAGGCATACTTCAATTAAACATTCTTAATAAAGTGTCTACAAATGATATAAACATAGTTATACAATCAATAACAGGGTTGATTAATAATAACTAATTATTCAGTTTGTTGATTATCTGTTTCCATTTCTTCCTCTTTCTTTTTTTGCCTGCATCTACATTTTTACCACTTCATTAAATGGAGCATTAACATTCCTTAAATGCCTAACATGAGATTTAGAGTGTGTGAAAATCAATGTTTTGTGCACCATTGTCAATCAAAATACAATACCTTTTGAAGAAATACTTAAAATGTATATAATTCCAAAATAGCTAGATATTTTGTCATTGTGAAATTTGGATTTTCAGGGGGTTAGTGAGGAAGAGAAAATGTATTATCTATATTTTCTCCAAAATATAGCAAATGGGGGGATTCAATTTATTGATGCTCTAGTTAAAATATTTCCTTAAACTTATATGGTTTTCTTTTAGAAAATTTGAACACTACATTATCCAGTCATTCAACTTTATCCTTTATACATGTTATTGTTTCTGGAATTACTATATGTAATACTTGCTTCAGTTACTATTTAAAATTCAGTGGGATAATACCCACCCCCCCAAATTCACCCTTTGCCATTTTAGCATTTCACTGCAATGACAGGAATATACTGCATTGCAATAAAGATGAGGATATCATTTGTACTTATATTTAATCTTATATCTTAAATCTATTTTTATATCTTAAATCAGTTCTTTCTTATGGTTTAAGCTATCCGAGTATGGCTGCTTTGTTAGGCAGGATTTTTCTTTTCCTGGCTTCCTTTTTCAGTTGCTTTCCAAAGGTGCAAAAATAATCCTGTCACAACAGAGAAGAAGAGCTTATAAAGATGCTTTAAAAACCTTATCACCAGGAAACAGTGCACAGTGTATTGTATAATATAGTGTCTTAAAATACTTCTGCTTACCTCCTCATTGATGCTGCTACAATATTTACATAACACTGCTAACTAATTCTTCATTATGTAGGTTATTTATCCTTTCTCTTGGAGGCTGTCTTCCCAGCACATTTAATATTGTCGAATTGAGGCATTGTTTTTATTTCTACCTACTGTTTAGCTGCAGCAAGTCTCTTCTCAGTTCCCGGGCTGCATTGGTGGGTGAGGATTCATGTTTACTGCTCCTTGGGGTAAGAAGTGAAGAGTGGGAGGAGACGTGTGGCAGGACAGAGTCTTGGCTAGCCATCAAGGCAAGTTGTTTATGTCTTCAGGATGGGTTATTTCAGAACCAGAAAAAAATAAAAAAGGAAAAAATAAAATAAAGGAGCTGTTTTGGTTCAGGGGAATTGTTGTCCTGGGAGCAAAAAGTAAAAGTGGAAAGTAATATTTTAGAAAATACTTCAGGAGAAAGACATTTTTAGTGCAAGATATTTCAGAGGCTAGGGAAAATTATTTGAAGCATTAAATATTTTCAAGACTTTCTCTGTTGGATACATTTTTAAACCCTAGGCTTGATGTTTTTGTTAATATTTCATGTCGAAGAGTTGATTTGAATCAACAACAACAACAACAATAACAAAAATCATATTCCATGTGACTGGGAAGCACTTCAAGGCAAATAACCATGTAGGACAATTTACCTACTTTCAACCTGAAGGTCAATCCAGATGAACAGGGGCTTTGAGTTCCCTATTCAACATTCCAAGCCTGGTTTCCCATTCATCTTCTTGCTTGTGTCTACCATTATAGTACGGAGCCTCTGGCCCAGATCTCATAGCTTCTAACACAGGTGCCCGTCCTCCTCTGCAAATAAGTCACCTCATCATGCAGCAAGCAACAATGTCTTGGCTCACACTTACCCCTGGATCTCCTGGAGATTGCACACACTGCTTCTCAAATACACTCCTCTTCCAGCAGCTAGGGAAATAAAACCTGAGATCACTTCCAAGGTAGATATTTTTCCATATGATTTCTACCATCTCCCCAAGAAACTCTAAAGGTAGATGTTTACAGTTATAGAGTTGCTGAATTGCCTCAGATTTGCTAGAAAGAAAAAAAGAAAATCCTGGTTAATTTTTCCCTTTAGATGAAACAGAAGCATCTAAAATTTTAAAGGTTCTATAACCTGTGGATTTTTCTTCATGTACTAAACCTGAATGTTTATATATAAAGTAGCCATCCAGTTTTTTTCCTCACCAAGTGAAACAATAAAATGGATTATTCTGTCAAATAAATTCAGAAATCCTTTCAAAACTAAACATATGTTATTATTTAATGAGCAAATTAGACTTCTTACTGTGTCTACATAGCCAAATATTAGTTATGTGATGATGAATGCTTTGAATATATCTTACTTGAGTACAAAATCTTGTTTCTTATAAAAAATAATAAATAAGTATTTATTGACTTGTTAATAGGAAACTGAAACCCAACTACCAGCTTTTGTGAAGCTGCTGCTCTTCAATGACACGATGAGTTGGATTTTATCATACACTTATTCTGAGAAAAACACCCTTGCAAAGAGCAAAGACTTCCGAAGGTCATTCAACCCGTACGTGAGAGCTCATATTCAGTTCTAACTCCAGCCCCCATGTTATTTCCACTACTTGATGCTGCAGCTCTTCATCTAAAAATTTAATCATAAAGAATACTACATCATTAATCTACAAATATGTTTTCGTTCTACCCTGTAAAACTTGCTGAGTATAAAATGCTGCCCTCTGTTAAGCTGCATGGCTGGGGTAAGGTTTGATCTATTGAAATAGATCTGACTAAAAACCTAAATCACAATATAGGACTAAGAATAGAAAAAGCAAAAGTACATTTCCAAGTTCATGATAAGTTCTCTTTTCAGCAAGAATGTTTTCAGATGATTTATAATGGGTATTTTTCTTATAATAAAATTCTTGATGATACTTAGTAACTGTATATAAGCATATTTTAAACCATTTTGAGAGAATGGACATGTTTTAAAACTATTTATACTAATTTCTCCCTGATGTTGAGGACTTATAACAGATGCATGAAGGAGATTTAATGAACTTCACAAGGATAAAACTTACAACAGAGCATTTTCTTTAATGCTGAATTTTAACTCTCATATAACACAAGTTTAAGAGTGTATTAATGAGATTTTATTTTTTAATGTAAGTAGAGACAATGTGTTTGGGGCTTAGTTTTTGGTTTGGGTTTGTTGTTGTTGTTGTTGTTGTTGTTTTTGCTATTGTTGTTTGTCCATAATGCAAAGAAATATATTGTCTCATATTAAATCTAGTGAAACTGCAGATAAAAGTCATTTTATGATCCTGTAAATAGCAGTATGTATTATGCTAGGTGGGTTTGATACGTATTAAATAATTTTGACTTCATTCCACAATTAACATGTAATAGATTAAATTCTGAAACAAATAATGGAATGCCATAGTGCTGTTTCATAATGGGACATTACTGAACGACTACTATTCTGTTCAAAACAAAATTAGTGACAGCTCATTTTTCTTGGGTGTGGCCATTTCATGTATAACTTTTGAATCTCTGGAGATTTTTATTTTAATCATAAGATAAATAAATGTGTTTTGTCCTTTCTTTCTGATTCCAGAAGGGCATTTATTGGTGTTTTCTCTGTGTTAAGCAACTTACCATTGTTTGCAAAGAATAATGAAGGAAGGAAAAATAAAGGAGGAAGCAAACAACCAAAAGGTTTTCTAAAAAAAAAAAAAAAAAAAACTCAAAGGATTAATCTCTTTTATACCTATCAACTGCTCTAATGGGTAGAAAGACTATTTAATCATCTCCCCCTTTACTTTTCACATTCTCATAACTTACTTCTTGGCTACCTGAGCTAATGCAAGTTTCACTCTTCCTGGACACATTGGCTTCTCGCTTATTTTTAGTTTAAAAATCCTCTTCAGCATTTCTTATGCTAGCAACTTGTTTCAGATAGAGCCAACGGTCCTTCCCTAATCCAATAGATGAGCTCATGTGTGTATAAAGTGCTTTAAACATCTTAATATTCTTACCAATACATGAGCTCATCTGGCCCTGCAAATTCAGAAAAATATCTGGACGTCTGTGTGACTTAGCCAATGGGGCCAAATCCAGGACTCTGTATCTTCCAATGGGGAAAAAGGATGCTGGAATCAACAAATCTTATGATACATAGAGAAACGTGAAGAACTAGACTAAATCCATGGGAAGTGGGGGAAGACAAAACAGGAACAAATCTGTAAATGACTTAGAATTAAGACACACTCCAAAGTCAGAACACTGAGTTCCAGGAAACAAATTTCAACAGTAGTTTGAAGGCTGCCCTACTCTCATGGAAATATCAAATTCTAGACGCTTAACTTTTTCCCTGAATAGTGGAATAATAACAGTTGATATCCCTAAATCTAATTTTTTTCATTTTCATTAGTTCGCCCTGTCTCTCCTGGACAACATGGAATTCTATGTAGTTTGTACATTTCTTTACTATCATATATATATAAAATGTTTCTATATCCTTTAGAATGTCCTAATTCCATTCTATTGGATAATGAACCAAATCTAGATCTATTGTATAACTATAACCAAAATTGGCATAATTAAGAAAATACATAAAATATGAAAAAAACACTCCCAAATTTGTATTTTTTTAAATATTTTATTAGTTATAGATTTACACAATGCCTTTATTTTTTATGTGGTGCTGAGAATTGAACCCAGTGCCTCACACATGCTAGGCAAGTACTCTACCACTGAACCATAACCCTAACCCCCAAATTTGTATTTTTAATTCTTAAGATAACAAAAGTTATCTGTGGTTATTTCCATAGAGGATATGATTTTTCTTCTTTCTACGTGAAGAAAACTCAGGATAAAGAGAGATGTTCAGTAATAAACATTTTATACTGAAATTATTTATTCTGATGCAAACATATCTCTATTTTCCTCCCACTTCATATGTCTCCCTTCCTATGGTTGTTCCATAAGAATCAAGGAGCACAGAATTGAGATGATGATAACTGATATTTCATAGCTCCAATCATTATTGGACCATGAAATGGATAAAAGACTTGAATTCATCTATAAAGAACATGCAGTCAGCCACAGTGGCACATGCTTGTAATCCCAGGAGCTAGGAAGGCTGAGACAGGAGGATTACTACTTCAAAGCCAGCCTCAGCAATTTAGCAAGGCCCTAAGCAACTTGGTGAGACTGTGTCTGAAAATAAAACATAAAAAGGACTGAAAATGTTGTTCAGTAGTTAAGCAACCCTGGGTTCAATCCTTCGTACCAAAATACATAAATAAAATGAAAACAACAAAACAGAAGAAGATGTGCAAAATAGAGGAAATGGGGATGTAACCAACAAGAAGTATTTAACAGTGGGTGAAAAGCATAAGAATGGTTTTTAAATGGCCAATAATCAGAATGCTGTAAAACTTGCCAAAAATACTAAAGAAAAGAAGGATTTGGCGGTTGTACCCACAGAAAATAAACATGTTGCTTCAAAGTAACATTTTCAAAACACATAGCAAAGAAAAATTCATACCATTCAACTATTATTTTATTTCCATCTTCTCTGTCAAATATAGCAAAAGTAATGTTGGTAAGAGGAAATTGGAGTCCAAGAAATGTGAGATTGTAAAGAAAACAATTTTTTTCCTAAAAGGCTTCATATTTTTTTGTCCCAGATGAATTATACCCCAGTTTATAACAGGAACTTTCAAACAAAATTTCTGTGCCATTGAGATATCTTTTTGAGGAACTGTGAATAATAAAAAAGATAACAAGATACTGAAGAAGGAAAAATGTAATAATTTCTTTTTATATTAAAAGTTTTATATACTGGTGAGTTTAATTAATTATTGAGTTCCACAAGAAGAGGAATTTTAGAAATTTCAAAGAGTCGTTATGAATAATTAGAAACAAATGATCAGAAGAAATTAACATGGATTCGATAAACAGAAAAAAAATGCACATTTTTTTATCACATTGTTGACAGACTTAGCCCTTTTTCAATAAGATGATTTCTAGACACAGATCTCAATTTAGATAAATCATTGAATACACTATTTGATGATATATTAATGGACAAGAAAAAGAAATGATTAAATTCTACGATTTGCTAGTGGTTTGAAAGATTGCACTAAAATTAAACTCTGGAAGGATATTTCTAATGGAATAGCATTTTTGTTGTAGGCTCTATTCTAATAAATTTTTTCTAAGAAAAATATGGCATAAGATTTGATTGGTCTGGGAAAAAGAGAAAGATGATTGGTGGTCATGAGAATGTAGCTCAAAGTCCAAATAAGGATGGAATTGAACATAGTCAACAGTTGCAGCTGTCTAAATAAAATCCATCTGTATGTTTGTGTGAGGCCACACATCCAATGGCTGCTCCTTATGGATGACTAAGCATGGCAGAGATATTGAGGTAGGCCTGTTTCTGGTAAATGCAAGATTCTGACAAGTGACTTTGACCTCAGAGTTCCCTGATGGCCTTGTTGAAACTTCCTTCTAGTAGAACCTACTCAGTTTCATTCTTAGGGCATTCATGTGGACCATGGGTTCTAGGACAAGTTGACTACAATGGAAATCGGGATTGGAGCTCTAGATTCTAGTTTTGAGAATTCAGTGTAATTCCAAGCTCATCTCAGTGGGAAGTGAAAATACTATCATAAATAGAACTTCCTTAGAATTAAACAGCATCAGTAGATCCAAGTGAAAAAGACAGAACTGGGGAAATGAGGGAGATTTCAACATGTCCAAAGCAATGTCAATCTAAATATAGTTCATATTTCTCTAAAAGACAACAATCTGTAGGTAAAAGAGAGCTGAAACAATGCAAATATAGTTAAGGACATATGTTAGATGCATTTACAAATATATCAAAATGAAACCCATTATTATGTATACTGCACTAAAAAAAGAAAAGAGAAAGAAAGAAAGAAAACACAGGCATGTCCACACACAAACATCACTTGATTAAAGAAACCAATTGTCTTTTCCTTGTTCAGAAAAATCTCCTTCAAGTTTCTTTCTTTTCCTCTCCTGCTCTGGATTTAGGCAAGATGTCTCTCTCTCACAGATGGCCCATCTTCCCATGAATTACTGTGACTCACCACCAGGACCAGAGAGGTCTTTCTTTCGTTTTCTATTTTTTAATATCAACTTGGTGGAATTTGACTCTCCACTACTTATATCTCTAGAAGAGACTAAAAGATGTTTTATTTTTCTCATTCACAGTTATTCCTAGTGAGCCTGAACTGTCAGCTCTCCAGACCTAAAGGGATAGTCCTGAGTGTAATTCAGGTTCTCAACTGGGAACTGCAAACCATAATGAAAGGGACCTTCAAAGAACTGCTCAGTAGGTATTTCAAGATGCTACATTAGAACTCAGAGACACTATGTTTATAATATGGATTTAAGAATCATCTGCATTAAAATAAATAAGTGAAAAATCAAAAGAGATATATTTAGTGAAGGAGAAACTGTGGAGAGATAAAAATCAGAGGTCCAAGGCCGAATCTTAGAAAATACCTCTGTGACCTGGGTTTGCAGACCTGGGAGGAACTTTTTGTAGCACAGCTCTTAGATCTTTCTATGGGTGTCTACTGGCTCCCCTGGTTCTTCACTATTTTCTTACTTTGTATGGGCTCCCACAGAATCGGCCTTCTTACCAGGGTTGTTTCTACCACCATTCCAGCTCTTGGGATTCTGCTCTCATTTTCTTTGTTTTGAGAAACTGAGGTAACCCTTGTTCTTGGAAAACCCATAGGCACATAGCTACCCTGCTGAGTCGTTTGTCCTTGAATAACAGGAAATGCCTGTGGAGCCAGATATCCCTGAATGCAGTGCCAGATGTCCTTGACTCAGCACTGCAAGTTCCTAGAAAGACCAAAGAATGCTTGAGGCCTAAGTTCTGACCCTAATGACCCACAGCAACAACCAATCAGCGTGAGACAGGAAGATATCTGGAATGCCAGGCTGCCCTCCTAGTAGTGATTGATAACATCATTAGGAAACCGTGCAGTTTAGCATATACACTGTTGCAACACCTCGAGGCCTAAACCAATCAGCTCAAACATATCCACCACTTGAACTAACCAATTACCCCTACCCAACTTGTTCCTGCCAATGAATGTGCTAATCAATGTTAAGAGTTGTTGTTTGACTTTCCTGTGGTGTGAAATGATTTGCTGTGTGATGTTGTGACACATGGAGTATCCCCCGAAACCTATAAATCCTCACTGAACCTTAGTTCAGTAAGGACTGAACTAAGTTAGTTCAGTGAGGCCAGGACTCACTCCTGAGGACCCCTGCATTGGAAACAGTGGTGAGTCCAGGTTCAAGCTTGTAACAAAGACTCTTGTGTGATTGCATCAGATTTAGCTCCTGGGGGTCTATCTGGGTCCCATGAATCTGTTTCTTTTAGAAATATTCTTATAGAGTATATAAGCTCTTCATTTTCCTTCGTCAGTCTCTTACTGATGGCCACTCTGGTATGCAAAACCATGCGCTGAAATACATGTAATTGTACACATGTAAAATTGTACTCAGGAAAGACATCAAAAAGAAGAAAATAATGAAGAAACTCTAGACATTAAATGCAGTTTTAAAATCTCTAAAACAGTGGAAATCTTAATATTTTTATTTAGTCCCATTCTTTCATTTTTCCTCGAAATAAGGGACCATTATAGCTTCCTTTTTGCTTCTTCCATCTTCCTAACTTCTTATTAGGAGATACAATTTGAGAAGTTCTTTTATCATCAGCATATTTTTCAGTCATTTGTCTACAACCCATACTAAGAAAGACATAGCTGATTACACACATATGAGTTTGAAATAATCCCTATCTTCACTGGAGCAAATGACATTACTTTCTGTTCTACTTCATTTTTATTTATTTATTTATTTTGAAGGTTACCATAATATGTTGTGTCTTAAAAACAACAGACATTTGTTTCTCACAATACTGAAGTCTGGGCAATATAGAACTGTAACCTAAAGCATGGACCTTGTCCCCATTGCCAATTAATGCCAATTTAATAATGAGGACATGGTTTTGAGAAAAAGAAAAAAGAACATTTATTGCTTTGCTAACAAAGGAGAAACACAGGGGACTCCTGTCCCAAAGGCTGTAACTCTCTCCATCAGGAGGGAAAGGAAGAGTTTTAAAGGAACTCTTCCAAGGTTACATTTCAGTTGTGCTCTGGTAGGGGAGACCCAGGGCATCTTGATGGCGCATTAGGATTCACTTATTAATTTGGAAGAACTTTACCTCCCAAATCCTCAGCAGGTGTCTCCTTCCTGTAGTGGGTGTGTTCAAAGGCAATTAGAGGAAGAAAAGTAACAATGTTTCCCTAATCTTGTTAGGGAAGGGGAAAGGAGAGAAGAGAGAAAAAACTGGTTCTTTAAAAAAGTAAACCTTAGAGCAATGAGGGCTTTGTTCAGAAGGTGAAGGGACCACTTACCAAACTAGGTGCCAGCAGATTCTGTGTCTAGAGAAGGCTGCCTATGGTTCATAGAAATCACCTTCCATGTCCTCACATGGTAAAGGAGCAAGACAGCTCTCTGGGACCTCTTTAATAAAAACACTGATCCCATTCATGAGGGCTCTGCCTTTAAGATCTGATAACTTCCTAAAGATGCCACCTGCCTTACAGCATCATATTGGTGATTCTATTTCAATATATGGACTGAGATGGGCTGGGATTGTAGCTCAGTGGTAGAACGCTTGCCTCACATGCATGAGGCCCTGAGTTCAATCCTCAGCACCACATAAAAATAAAATGAATAAAAAAGTATTGTGTCCATCTACAACTAAAAAAATTTTTTTAAAAAAATATGGACTGGGATGCGGGGAAAACACATAGGTCATAGTACTACTCCATCTAAAATCCAAACCTGTATAATCCAATTGTAATATTCCTCTTTAATACTTGCTTCCTTCAGCAGTTATCTAAATCTACATATTTAAGTTATCTATCTTATTCTTTTTTTTCTACTGTAAAATAAACTCTACAGGGACAGGTGCAAAGAAAGGAGTATTGTTTTACTTTGGTTTGTTTTGGGAGCAAAACATACAAGCAGAGACAGAGCAAAGCTGACATTTTACTGAAGCTCTTTTATCACAGGAGAAGGTATAGATCATTATAGTGAGAAGTTGGTCCAGCAAGCACCACTAGCAGTTCCTCTTGTCACTGTCTCTACCTTCTGAGAAATTGGCTCAGGCCCTGTCCAGGTTAAGGAATTTCACTGGTCAAGACCCCAATAAATCTTAGGTAGTTCAGGGAGACACATGACTCCATTAGCTAAAGCAGAATGTGCTTGACTATCGCCTATACAGTCATTATGTGCAAGGTAGACATGGCAAGGATTGCAATTTGAATTTTAGATTTTATTCAAATATTAAAAGTGTAATTTTCAAAGAAAAACTCCTTTTCACCTTGTAACTCTAAGGCTCCTAAACAAAAATGTTTGCTAGCTGTCATAATCTTCTTTCTACAAGATTGTAATGAGTTCTTTCTACAGGGAATCTAACATATGAAAACAGTAAAACATTTCTTTTATAAATTGGGAGGTTTATGAAAAACTTGGATTTCTTGAATTTTTCTCATTTTTAAATCACAGGTATTTAACAATAAGACATAAACACATATGTAATTTAAAATTTTCTATTAGTGCATAAGAAAAATAAAAAGGTAAAATGATTTTAGTGATTCATTTTATGTATCACAATACATATGTATATAAAATATCATCATGTAATCAATATCAATAGCTATTAAATAAGATATTTTGTATTTTTTCATAATTATGCTTACAAATTCAGTATACATTTCATACTTACAGCACATACTAGTTCAAAGTTGGCACATTTCCAGTGTCTAATACCCTCATCCAGTTAGGGGTTACCTTATTGGATAAATTAGCTCCAGATGGTTTTGGATAGAAAACATAGCAAAGTCATGGAAAGAATGTTTGCTGAATATCTAATTCTAGTCTGATTACCCTATTAATTTCATAATGATTTAAAAATTAATCCTCATGTGGGGTATCACAAGTTTCTAAGAAACTTGTCAAAAGTCATCTGGCTAATAAATTTATTTGGCTCCAGGGTGTCCTTTTGCACCCCTCTTTTCTTCCTCAAAGTAGATGTCTTTACTATTTTTTTTTATCAATAGGTATTTCAATTTAAATATTAGCAAATGTCTAAATTATTAACTGTTAAAGTAGGTAAAGGGGTAAATATGTTCATTTTCTTTATTATTTTGAAGGAGATGCCTCTCTTTCCATTATATCATGAAAAATGTACTTTTGAATTCACTGATTTATAAATTTCAAGACATTTTTCACATAGATCATAAATTTAGAATCTCAAAAATGATATCTAAAGCTGGTGCTTGTCAGTTCTGTCATTTATCAAATCAGTCTTTTTACAAACTGTGAATTTCTCAGTCTTAGCTTTGAAGGGCATGTGACTATGACAGTGACAGGGTCTGACATGACTGAAAAAAAATGTTTGTTCTGATTTGCTGCACATGAAAAATATAAATTCCACAACATGTAGACCTATATTTACAAACCGTTACAAATTGATGCTCTGCAGTATTTTGGTCACAGATAATTCTAACATAGTTGAAAGTGAAATTGGCCATGCAATATTAAAAAGATAAAAAAAGAAATTATGCACTTATTTTGTTCTTTGAATTTGATATATTCTCCTAATTATAGACTTTTATTTTGATAACCTCCTACTGAGAAAAAAGGCAGTTTTTTAAAGAATTTATAAATATTTTATGTTCAATCTAATTGAAAGACAAGAAAATAATTACTTTTGAAACTAAGAAAATGTATAAATTTTCAGACAGTATTATTGTGAAAGAATAAACTATACAAAATAATCTATCTGTTGAAGAGAAGATTGATTTGATTCTAAAGTATTGACATGTGTCATAAAAGTGAAGATAATTTTATGAACATAATATATCAAATAAGCAAAATATTTTGAGTTTTTATCTATTATGACTTCAGCAAAAATAAAATGCAGTATATCTGATTACATAGGATTCAAAGAAAATTATTATTTCAGTTGAATTCTTATATGTTATAATATAACAGTGATGACAGCATAGAATTTGAAGTCTGAAATACCTGGGACTAGAGTTTTGTCACTCTCCTTTAATTGCTATTTGACAATAACTTCTTTAAACATTTTTTTTTAAATTTGGGATTTTTTAAAATTCCAATTTGTTATATATGAGAGCAGAATGCATTACAATTCATATTACACATATAGAGCACAATTTTTCATATCTCTGGTTGTATATAAAGTATATTCAAACCATTCCTGTCTTCATACATGTACTTAGGGTAATGATATCCATCTCATTCCACCATCTTTTTACCCACATGTTCCTTCCCTTCCCCTCCCACTCCCTTGCCCTATCTAGAGACCCTAATCCTCTCATGCTCCCCCTCCCAACCTCACTATGAATCAGCCTCCTTATATCAGAGAAAACATTCCACACTTGGTTTTTGGGGGGATTGAATAACTTCACTTAGCATTCTATTCTCCAACTCCATCCATTTACCTGCAAATGTAATGATTTTATTCTCTTTTATTGCTGAGTAATATTCCATTGTGTATATATACCACATTTTCTTTATCCATTCATCTACCAAACGGCATCTGGGTTAGTTCCACTGTTTAGCTACTGTGAATTGTGCAGCTATAAATATTGATATGGCTGTGTCCCTGTAATATGCTGTTTTTAAGTCCTTTAGGTATAGATTGAGGAGTGGAATAGCTGGGTCAAATGGTGATTCCATTCCCAGACTTCCAAGGAATCGCCATACTGATTTCCATATTGGCTGCACCAATTTGCAGTCCCACCAGCAATGTAAGAGTGTGCCTTTTCCCCCACATCCTTGCTAACACTTATTGTTGTTTGTGCTCTTAATAGCTACCATTCAGACTAGAGTGAGATGGAATCTTAGAGTAGTTTTGATTTGCATTTCTCTAACTGCTAGAGATGTTGATCATTTTTCATATATTTGTTGATTAATTGTATATCATCTTCTGAGTGTTGTCTGTTCAGTTCCTTGGCCCATTTATTGATTGGGCTATTTTTTTTTTTTTGGTGTTTAGCCTTTTGAGTTCTTTATATACCCTAGAGTTAGTGCTCTATCTGATGTGTGAGTAGTTAAAATTTGCTCCCAAGATATAGGCTCTCTATTCACTTCAGTGATTGTTTCTTTTGCCAAGAAGAAGGTTTTTAGTTTGAATACATCCCAATTATTGATTCTTGATTTTAATTCTTGTGCTATAAAAGTCTTATTAAGGAAGTTGGGGCCTAATCTGACAAGATGGAGATTTGGGTCTACTTTTTCTTCTAAAAGATATAGTGTCTCTGGTTCAATTCTTAGGTCTTTGATCCACTTTGAGTTGAGTTTTGTGCACGGAGAGAGATTTAATTTCATTGTGTTGCATACGGACTTCCAGTTTTCCCAGTACCATGTGTTGAAGACGCTGTCTTTTGTCCAATGTATGTTTTTTGCACCTTTGTCTAAAATAAGATAACTGTAATTATGTGGGTTAGTCTCTGTGTCCTCTATTCTGTTCCATCGGTCTACAGTCTATTTTGGTGACAATACCATGCTGTTTTCGTTACTCTTGCTCTGTAGTATAGTTTAAGGCCTGGTATATTGATGCCATTTGTTTCACTCTTCTTGCTAAGGATTGCTTTAGCTATTCTGGGTCTCTTATTTTTCCAGATGAATTTCATGACTGCTTTTTCTATTTCTATGAGGAATGTCATTGGGATTTTGATTGGAATTACATTAAATCTGTATAGTGTTTTTGGTAGTATGATCATTTTGACAATATTTGTTCTGTCTATCCAAGAACAAGGGAAATCTTTCCATCTTCTAAGGTCTTCTTTAATTTTTTTATTTAGCATTCTGTAGTTTTCACTGTAGATATCTTTCACCTCTTTCTTTAGGTTGATTCCCAAAATATTTTATTTTATTTTATTTTTGAGGCTATTGTAAATGGAATAGTTTTTCTCATTTCCCTTTCAGAGGATTTGTCACTGTTGTACAGAAAATCCTTTGATTTATGGGTGTTGATTTTATATCATGCTACTTTGTTGAATTTAGTTACTAGTTCTAGAAATTTTGTGTTGTAAATTTTGGGGTCTTCTAGGTATAAAATCATATCATTAGCAAATGGTTAATTTGAGTTCTTCTTTTCCTATCTGTATTCCTTTAATTTCTTTCATCTATTTGCTCTGGCCAGTGTTTCAAGAACTATGTTAAATACAAGTGGGTGAAAGAGGACATCCCTCTCTTGTTCCAGTTTTTAGAGGGAATGCTTTCAATTTTTCTCCATTTAGAATGATTTTGGCCTGGGGCTTACTTAGCATAGAGAGCTTTTATGTCATTGAGATGTTCCTGTTATCTGTAATTTTTCTAGTGTTTTGAACATGTATGGGTGCTGTATTTTGTTGAATGCTTTTTCTGTATCTATTGAAATGATCATATGATTCTTGTCTTTAAGCCTATTGATTTGATGAATCTTGTTTATTGATTTCCATATGTTGAACCAACTTTGCATCTCTGGGATAGACCCCAATTGATCATGGCACACTATCTTTTTGATATGTATTTGTATTTGATTTGCTAGAATTCTATTGAAAATTTGCATCTATGTTCATTATTGATATTGGTCTGAAGATTTCTTTCTTTGATGGTTTTGGAATCAGGGTGATATTGGCCTCATAGAATGAGTTTAGAAGTACTCCCTCTTTTTCTATTCCATAAAAAAAATGTAGAGTATAGGTATTAATTCTTGTTTATTGGTCTTGTAGAATTCAGCTGTGTATCCATCTGGTCCTGGCTTTTCTTGGTTGGTAGGCTTCTGATGGTGTCTTCTATTTCCTTGCTTGAAACTGATCTGTTTAACTTGTGTATATTTAATTTGGGCAACTCATATGCTTCTAGAAATTTGTCAATGTCTTAAATATTCTTTATTTTATTAGAGTACAATTTTTCAAAATAATTTCTAATTATCTTCTCTATTTCTCTAGTCTGTTGTGATATTACCTTTTTCATCATGTATGTTAGTGATTTGAATTTTCTCTCTCCTTCTCTTTGTTAACATGGCTGAGAGTTTGTCAATTTTATTTATTTTTTTGAAGAACCAACTTTTTGTTTTTTCAATTTTTTCAATTGTCTCTTTTGTTTCAGTGTTATTGACTTCACTCTAATTTGAATATTGTCTTTCTTCTACTGTTTTTGGTGTTGATTTGTTCTTCTTTTTCTAGGGCTTTCAGATGTAGTGTTAGGTAATTTATTTGTTGACCTTTTTCCTCCTTTAAGGAATGAACTCCATGCAATGTACTTTCCTCTTAATACTGCCTACATAGTGTTCCAGAGATTTCAATATGTTGTGTCATTGTTCTTATTTACCTCTAAGAGTCTTTTAATCTCCTCCTTGATATCTTCTGTAATCCATTGTTCATTCAGTAGCATATTATTTAGTCTCCAGGTGATGGAGTAGTTTTTAACTTTTATTTTATCATTGACTTGTAATTTCATACCATTGTGATCTGATACACTGCAGGATAGTATCTCTACTTTTTTATATTTGCTAAGAGTTTCTTTGTGGCATAATATATGGTCTATTTTTGAGAAGGATCCTTGTGCTGCTGAGAAGAAAATGTATTTGTTAGTTGAAGGATGAAATATTCTATATATATCAGTTAAGTCTAAGTTACTAATTGCATTATTGAGTTCTATAATTTCTTTCTTCAGCTTTTGTTTGGATGATCTAGCCAGAGGTGAAAGAGGTATGATAAAGTCACCCAGAATTATTGTGTTATAGTCTGTTTGGCTTTTGAACTTAAGAAGAGTTTGTTTGATGAACATAAATGCTTAATCATTTGGGGCTTATATATTTATAATTGTTATGTCTTGTTCATGTATGGTTCCCTTAAGCAATATGAAATGTTCTTCTTTGTACCTTTTGATTAACTTCTTAAAGTCTATTTATTTGATATGAGGATGGAAATCCCTGCTAGCTTCTGCAGTCCGTATGAGTGGTATATTTTTTTCCCAACCTTTTGTCTTCAGTCTGTGTATGTCTTTTCCTATGAGTCTCTTGGAGGCAGCATATTGTTGGGTCTATTTTTATTTTTTGATCCAATCAGCTAACCTATGTCTTTTGATTGGTGAGTTTAAGCCATTAATATTCAGGATTATTATTGAGATATGATTTGTATTCCTAGTCATTTTTGTTTATTTTTGTTATGTAACTTGACTTTGTTTTTCCTTTGATTAGCTTTTCCATTAGTGTAATACCTCCCTCTGCTGATTTTTATTGTTGTTTTTCATTTCCTCTTCATAAAATATTTTGCCAAGGATGTTCTGTAGTGCAGGTTTTCTAGCTGTAAATTATTTTAACTTTTGTTTATCATGGAAGATTTTTATTTCATCATCAAATCCAAAGCTTAATTTTGCTGGGTACAAAATTCTTGGTTAGTATTCATTTTCTTTCAGAGCTTGATATATGTTGTTCCAGGATCTTCTAGTTTTCAGGGTCTGGGTGGAAATATCTGCACATATTTAATGGTTTCCCCCTATATGTAATCTGATTCCTTTCTCTCATGGCTTTTAATATTCTCTCCTTATTCTGTATGTTAGGCATTTTTATTATAATGTGCCTTGGTGTGGGTCTGTTATAATTTTGTACAGTTGATGTGCTGTAAGCCTCTTGAATTTGGTTTTCCAATTTGTTCTTCATGTTTGGAAAATGTTCTGATATTGTTCATTCCTTTGGTTTGGAACTCTATGCTTTCCTCTATCCCAATAACTCTTAAATTTGGTCTTTTTAGGCTATCCCATGTTTCTTGAATGTTCTGCTCATGGTTTCTTACTGTTTTCACTGTTGTTTACATTCTTTTCAAGATTATATATTTTGTCTTCATTGTCTGAGGTCCTGTCTTCCAAATGTTCTAATCTGTTGGTGATGCTTTCAATTGAACTTTTATTTTTTTGTTTGTTTCTTTCTTTCTTTTTAAGAATTTCTGTTTGGTTTTTCTTTAGAATCTCTATCTTCCTATGAAGTAATCTTTTGCTTCCTGTATTTGCTTATGTAGCTCTTTGTCAAAATGATCTTTTTCTGGCTGTATTTGCTCTCTTATATCATCCTTTAATTCACAGAACATTTTAATTATGTACATCCTGAACTCCTTCTCTGTAGTTTCATCTGCTGTGCTTTCCATGTATTCTAGTAATGTGGTATCTTGCTTTGTTTGGGGTACTTCTTCCCTTGTCTTTTCATGTTACTCCTATGTCTGCCTTTCTAGTTCTGTGAATTAAAGCCATTACCATTTTGACCCTATAGGCTTGGAACCTGTGGGGTTCCAATACTTCACCTTTGAGGGGAAAAAACAGTGTTAACACATAATCGCAATATAAACAAAATACCACCTAAAAACCAATAGTTGTTATTAAGATGTTTATAGTTTGGTCACAATGTACAGAAATGGTGAATTAAATTATTATCTACAATATAATCAGTAGGTTTGTAAAAAGATTTACAGTTTCTGATGGTGGACAAAGAACTGGGGGTGAGGTGTAGGAAGATATGCTGAGGAGGTATGTGATGAGGATATAGAGTTTTTATATCTTAGGAAGTGTGAAAGAGAAGTCTAAAGAAGAAGGTTAATAGTAGGAGAATAGGGACAGTAAGAGGGAAGACAGTAGAGTTCATACAACAAACTCACATATATATTAAGAAAAATTCAAAAATGTTAAAATAGTAAAAATTGGAGAGAGAAAAGAAGAATATACAACACAACTGTAATATACTATTCAGTCATCTCAGTCCTCATTATCCTAATAAATGCAAAGTACTTGTTTTCACATATGTTAGGTATGTGAGGGCAGGAGAATAAAGAGGGAGATGAAAGAGGGAAAAAAAGGAAGGAAGAAACAAGGATCATTTTGGTTGGAGATCAGTATCCTTTCTGCTTCCCTTTTAATCCAATAGATGGGGTTGTCTGTTCTTAATTGATATCTCCACCCTCAGGATGGTGGGTGTTGCCAGGGTGTAAGGGATGTTCTTGGGTGCTGGGAACCTGGAGGTAGGATATGGGACCTGCTGTTTCCATTGGGAGACTGCATGTCAAGGATTTCCTTTGGGGTCTGCTCCTGTGATGTGGGTGCCAGGTCCTATCTCCTCATCTTGCCTGTAGACTTCACAACTCCTGCCCTCTACATTAGTCTCTAAAGTGTATTTCCCTTACCCTCTCCCTTTCTACTTCCTAATCAGGAACGTTTCTCTCTGGGGGTCTTGTGTGTTGCACTCTGGTAGCTGTGCACCTGTTGAGGAAGGCTGTTTTGAATTGGGCAGTCACTCTGCTAGTTAGGAACTACTGGAGGTTGGAGGAATTAGAAAACTATGGGTACCTGGCTGTTTGGTGTTCCAAACAGGTAGTTGCCCCAACTAAAGATGATGATGGAGGTAACCCAAGATGAAGGCTGCTGCTTTCAACAATGGGGTGTTGGGTCAGGTGGGGAAAGCCAGGCAAAGGCGTTGTGCATTATGTTCAGAAATGAGCTCGTGGAGTGAAGCTTTGCGGCTATCGGCTTTCTTCAGAACCTGTGATGTCCCCAGGTGCAGGCAGGCTACCTTGAGTAGGAGACTATTGCAGTAGCTGCTGAGTCCCAAGATGGAGATGAGGGGGGGACACCCATATTAGTAGATTGGGGTCCATATGGGAGTGGTGGCTGGAGTTCCTGTGTGTGGGTAGAAGCTGAATGTCCATGGGAGAGGTGTTTGGGAATTCTGTGCTAGTGATGATGCCTGTGGTCCTGGTAAGGCACCCAGGAGAACTGTGTGGGCCAATAGTCTGGAGTGCTTTTCTAATACTGAGGCCCAGGACCCTGTACAGCACCATGGCTGTGATTCCTGTGCAGGATCAGCTGTGGAGTGGTCCTCTATCACTCTCAGCAAAGAAGTATTCCCATTAGTTGAGACCCAGATTCCAGAGTGACACAGAATGCTGCCTCCCTCTGGCTCACCATCTTGGATCCCCTAAAACTTTTCTTTTGAGATATAAATTACAAATTTGAATTATATCTACATCATAGGATATTAAGTAAGATGATATTTACAAATGGATTCACTTAAAGTATGGCATCTAATTAGACTGGTGTTCATTTTGAAAGACTGAATAAGGGGTCTCTTTAATTTAAATCTTTTTCTTAAAAAATTTTAGGTGTAGACTAAGGCAACCAGCGGCCACCATCTTGGAGAGCTGAAGTATCCACCGCCACTCTCCCACAGATTGTAACAACAAAACAGGTGTGTGTCACTCAGCTCAGCCCCCATACATAGGGGGATTTCGCATAAAATCTCTCCTAGACTTTCAGGGGAAGGGAGTATCACAGTGAGCCTGCATAAAGACTAAAGGAGAACTAGAGGCAGCTGACCTTCAACCACCCCTCCCATCAGCAGCCAAAACAAAACCTGTCTAGCCAGCACCGGGGGAGGGGCAAGCAGAAGAAATCAAAACCATAGAGTGCCGGGGATCCCAAAAGCCAACGGTGTGACCCCGGAGATCCAGGCTGTCTGATTCGCGCGGCCTGCCCCGCGGCTACAGAAGGCGTGGCGCTGCAGAGAAGGGATTAACTGGTAAGCAGGGAGATAAGTGGCTGCGACACGGTGGTATCCCACCAGCCAAGCCCGCACTGACCCCTGGGCTGAGTTCAGGATTGCAGACGGGGAAGGAAGCGGTACATCCCCATTCCCCACAAGGGACACTCCACTAAGGCAACCAGCGGCCACCAACTTGGAGAGCTGAAGTATCCACCGCCACTCTCCGACAGATTGCAACAACAAAACAGGAGAAACCAAGACTAGCAGGAGAAACCAGGAGACTAGAGGCAAGGCCCTCGCGACTGGGCACCTGTAAACTGCAGGCCCGCCGGCGACAGTTCACCCACTGCCCGCGTAACTGGGCGGTAGGAGAACGCCCACCCACTGGCGACTGATCACCTGCCCGCGGCCTGTGATACTGGGTGGCTGGAGACTGCCCGCCTGCCGCGACCAGGAGCTGAAACCAAACAGAGACAGTCCAGTCACACCCCCCCCATTAGAGCACCCCAGCAAGGAGACTGGGGCCCGTCATAGCAGAGTAGTGTCGTCACTGGAGCTTGGACGTCGGAATTCCTTCCCAGCGGAATCCACGTTAGCAGGCATAGTTTAACAACACAAAGGAGAGACATCAGAGTAATACAGAAACAAAACAAATCTATAGAAGAGAGCAGAAACATGACAATCAAAAAGAGCTGGAAAGTAACGTGGACAACATGAGAAAACAAGGGAAAAAAGGATTACAAACAATGCAAGACAATTCAATTCTACAGGAGGACATAGAAACATCAGAAACAGGGATAGGGAAAGAACTCAAGGCATACCTAACTCAAATGGAAAGGAATATTAGAGAAGACATGAGACAGCAAGTCCAAGAAATAAAAGTATATTTTGAAAATGAATTAAACAAACAAATTCAAATGGCAAAGAACGAGCTCTACCAGGAGATAGAGATCTTAAAAAAAAATCAAACAATAATCCTAGAATTGCAGGAAACTATAAACCAAATTAAAAACTCAAACGAGAATATTACAAATAGACTTGATCAAGTAGAAGTCAGAACATCAGATAATGAAGACAAGGTTTATCAACTTGAAAAGAATATAGTCAACACAGAAAAGATGCTTAAATCCCATGAGCAATCTATTCAAGAGATATGGGATGTCATAAAAAAAACAAATCTGAGAGTCATAGGGATAGAAGAAGGCACAGAGATTCAAACCAAAGGAATAGACAGCATATTAAATGAAATAATTCTAGAAAACTTCCCAGAGATGAAAGATGGAATGGATTGCCAAATCCTGGAAGCCTACAGGACCCCAAACATTCAAAACCATAATAGACCAACTCCAAGACATATAATTATGAAGATAGCCAATGTACAGAACAAGGAGAGAATACTAAAAGCTACAAGAGAAAAGAGGCAGATTGCATTCAGGGGTAAACCAATTAGGTTAACGACCGATTTCTTATCACAAACTTTGAAAGCGAGAAGATCCTGGAATAATGTATTTCAAACGCTGAAAAATAATGGATTCCAACCAAGAATACTATATCCAGCAAAATTGAGCTTCAAATTTGACAATGAAATTAAAATCTTTCACGATAAACAAAAGCTAAAAGAATTTGCAGCAAGAAAACCAGCACTGCAAAGCATTTTGAGCAAAATACTACAAGAAGAGGAATTGAAAAATAGTGCCCAAAACTAACAGCAGGAGGTATCTCAGTAAAGGGGGAGGAAAATAACCAAAAAGCAAAACTAGCCAAACTAAAATAAATAAATAAAGAAGCATGACTGGAAGTACAAATCATATCTCAATTGTAACCTTAAATGTTACTGGCCTAAACTCACCAATCAAGAGACATAGGCTAGTAACCTGGATCAAAAAAACAAATCCAACAATATGCTGCCTTCAGGAGACTCATATGATAGGAAAAGACATACACAGGCTGAAGGTAAAAGGTTGGGAAAAATCATACCACTCACATGGCCCTCGGAAGCAAGCAGGAGTGGCCATACTCATATCGAATAAAATCAACTTCAAACCTAAGTTAATCAAGAAGGATAAAGAAGGTCACTATATACTGTTAAAAGGAACCATCCACCAACAAGACATAACAATCATCAATTTGTATGCACCAAACAATGGAGCTGCAACGTTCATAAAACAAACTCTCCTCAAGTTCAAGAGTCAAATAGACCACAACACAATAATTATGGGTGACTTCAACACACCGCTCTCGCCGTTAGACAGATCCTCTAGACAAAAGCTGAATAAAGAAACTATAGAACTCAACAGCACAATCAATAACCTAGACTTAACCGACATATATAGAATATATCAACCATCATCAAGTGGACACACATTCTTCTCAGCAGCACATGGATCCTACTCAAAGATAGACCATATATTATGCCATAAGGCAACTCTTAGTAAATATAAAGGCGTGGATATAATACCATGCACCATATCTGATCATAATGGAATGAAATTGGAAATCAATGATAAAAGAAGGAAGGAAAAATCCTACATCACATGGAAAATGAACAATATCTTATTGAATGATCAATGGGTTATAGAAGACATAAAGGAGGAGATGAAAAAATTCTTAGAATCAAATGATAACACAGACACAACATACCAGAATCTATGGGACACAATGAAAGCAGTTTTAAGAGGGAAATTCATTTCTTGGAGTTCTTACCTCAAAAAAAGAAAAAACCAACAAATAAATGAACTCACACAACATCTCAAAAACCTAGAAAAGGAAGAGCAAAACAACAGCAAATGTAGTAGAAGACAAGAAATAATTAAAATTAGAGCAGAAATCAACGAAATTGAAACAAAAGAAACCATTGAAAAAATTGATAAAACTAAAAGTTGGTTCTTTGAAAAAATAAATAAGATAGACAAGCCCTTAGCCATGCTAACGAAAAGAAGAAGAGAGAGAAATCAAATTACTAACATACGGGATGAAAAAGGCAATATCACAACAGACACTACAGAAATACAGAAGATAATTAGAAAGTATTTTGAAACCCTATATTCCAATAAAATAGAAGATAATGAAGATATCGATAAATTTCTTAAGGCATATGATTTGCCCAGATTGAGACAGGAAGACACACATAATTTAAACAGACCAATAACAAAAGAAGAAATAGAAGAAGCCATCAAAAGACTACCAACCAAGAAAAGCCCTGGACCGGATGGGTATACAGCGGAGTTCTACAAAACCTTCAAAGAAGAATTAATACCAATACTTTTCAAGCTATTTCAAGAAATAGAAAAAGAAGGAGCTCTTCCAAATTCATTCTATGAGGCCAACATCACTTTGATCCCAAAACCAGACAAAGATACTTCAAAGAAAGAAAACTACAGACCAATATCTCTAATGAACTTGGATGCAAAAATTCTCAATAAAATTCTGGCAAATCGAATACAAAAACATATCAGAAAACTTGTGCACCATGATCAAGTAGGATTCATTCCTGGGATGCAAGGATGGTTCAATATACGGAAATCAATAAATGCTATTCACCACATCAATAGACTTAAAGACAAGAACCACATGATCATCTCGATGGATGCAGAAAAAGCATTTGACAAAGTACAGCATCCCTTTATGTTCAAAACACTAGAAAAACTAGGGATAACAGGAACTTACCTCAACATTGTAAAAGCTATATATGCTAAACCTCAGGCTAGCATCATCCTAAACGGAGAAAAACGGAAGGCATTTCCTCTAAAATCTGGAACAAGACAGGGATGCCCTCTATCACCACTTCTATTCAATTTAGTTCTCGAAGTACTAGCCAGAGCAATTAGACAGACAAAAGAAATTAAAGGCATAAAAATAGGAAAAGAAGAAATTAAACTATCACTATTTGCGGATGACATGATAATATACTTAACAGACCCAAAAGAGTCTACAAAGAAGCTGCTAGAGTTAATAAATGAATTCAGCAAAGTGGCAGGTTATAAAATCAACACGCATAAATCAAAGGCATTCCTATATATCAGCAACAAAAACCTCTGAAATGGAAATAAGGAAAACCACTCCATTCACAATATCCTCAAAGAAAATAAGACACTTGGGAATCAACCTAACAAAAGAGGTGAAAGATTTATTCAATGAAAACTACAGAACCCTAAAGAGAGAGATAGAAGAAGATCTCAGAAGATGGAAAAATGTACCCTGTTCATGGATAGGCAGAACTAACATCATCAAAATGGCGATATTACCCAAAGTTCTCTACAGGTTTAATGCGATGCCAATCAAAATCCCAACGGCATTTCTTGTAGAAATAGACAAAGCAATCATGAAATTCATATGGAAAAACAAAAGACCCAGAATAGCAAAAGCAATTCTAAGCAGGAAGTGTGAATCTGGAGGTATAGCGATACCAGAGTTCAAACTGTACTACAAAGCAATAGTAACAAAAACAGCATGGTACTGGTACCAAAACAGGCAGGTGGACCAATGGTACAGAATAGAAGACACAGAGACTAATCCACAAAGTTACAACTATCTTATATTTGATAAAGGGGCTAAAAGCATGCAATGGAGGAAGGATAGCATCTTCAACAAATGGTGCTGGGAAAATTGAAAATCCATATGCAACAAAATGAAATTGAATCCCTTTCTCTCGCCATCCACAAAAATTAACTCCAAATGGATCAGGGAGCTAGATATCAAATCAGAGACACTGCGTCTGATAGAAGAAAAAGTTGGCTACGATCTACATATTGTGGGGTCGGGCTCCAAATTCCTTAATAGGACACCCATAGTCCAAGAGTTAACAACAAGAATCAACAAATGGGACTTACTTAAACTAAAAAGTTTTTTCTCAGCAAGAGAAACAATAAAAGAGGTAAATAGAGAGCCTACATCCTGGGAACAAATTTTTACCCCCCACACCTCCGATAGAGCCCTAATATCCAGAATGTACAAAGAACTCAAAAAATTAAACAATAAGATAACAAATAACCCAATCAACAAATGGGCCAAGGACCTGAACAGACACTTCTCAGAGGAGGACATACAATCAATCAACAAGTACATGAAAAAATGCTCACCATCTCTAGCAATCAGAGAAATGCAAATCAAAACCACCCTAAGATACCATCTCACTCCAGTAAGATTGGCAGCCATTATGAAGTCAAACAACAATAAGTGTTGGCGGGGATGTGGGGAAAAGGGTACACTTGTACACTGCTGGTGGGGCTGCAAAATGGTGAGGCCAATTTGGAAAGCAGTATGGAGATTCCTGGGAAAGCTGGGAATGGATCCACCATTTGACCCAGCTATCGCACTTCTGGGACTATTCCCTGAGGACCTTAAAAAAGCACTCTATAGGGATACGGCTGCATCAATGATTATAGCGGCACAATTCACAATAGCTAGACTGTGGAACCAATCTAGATACCCCTCAATAGATGAATGGATAAAAAAAATGTGGCATCTATACACAATGGAGTATTATGCAGCACTAAGAAATGACAAAATCATAGAATTTGCAGGGAAATGGATGCATTAGAGCAGATTATGCTAAGCTCAGCTAGTCAAGCCCTAAAAAACAAATGCCAAATGTCTGCTTTGATATAAAGAGAAGAACTAAGAACAGAACAGGAAGGAAGAGCATGAGGAAAAGACTACAGTAAACAAAGACGAATGGGGGGAGAGAAACGGAGAGAGAAGGGAAAGCACATGGAAATAGTAGGAGACCTTCAATGATACATAGAATTATAAGAGGTTATGAGGGGCAAGAGGGAGGGAAAAAAAGGGAGAGAATTGAACAACAGCAGGGGAGGTAGAGAGGGAAGATGAGAGGGGAGGGGAGGGGAGGGGGGATAGTAGGGGATAGGAAAGGTAGCAGAATACAACAGTCACTAATATGGCATTATGTAAAAATGTGAATATGTAACAGATGTGATTCTGCAATCTGTATTTGGGGTGAAAATGGGAGTTCAAAACACAATTTGAGTCAAATGTATGAAAGATGATATATCATGAGCTATGTAATGCTTTAAATAATCAATTAAAAAAAGAAAAAAAAATTTAGTTGTAGATGGACACAATACCTTTGTTTTATTTATTTTTATGCGGTGCTGAGGATTAAACCCAGTGTCTCACACATGCTAGGCAAGTGCTCTACCACTGAACTCTTACCACAGACCTTAAATTTAAGTCTTTATAATGAAATATTCAGTTCTGTTATATTTATATTTTTGAATAGCTTGTGCTGATTTTTGTTAGGTTTTCCATAAAAATTTCAAAACAATTTTCTTCTTTCTGTTTGGGCCCAGAAATAATTTGTAAAGTAAAAGTGCACTTACACTCACAAACAACATAAAAACAAATGAGGAGCTCTAAAATATTTTTTCTTTTGTCCAGTTAACTGTAAAGATTTCACATGTCAGCCTATAAACCAATTGTCAAGTAATTGTGTGCATATTCTTGCATTCTCTTCTCAGTTTTATTTTCTGACAATGTACTAATTGTATTTTCATAGCTGCTTGCTAATCTAATCTAATTGTTACAATATAATAGAATGTCATTTAATAAGTGCATTTGCAGCATCAGATTCAAATTGTGTTTGCATAAATTTTCAGTAACATTAAGCTGTTTCATTTATTCTGCAAGAATTTGAAAGCCTTATTTTTATGCACACTTTGTTTTGTTTCTTGATGTTGTAACTTGGCAGAAATTGTAGAACTTTTTTCAAAATTTACTGCATAAACACATTGAGGATTTGAGTAATTTTTATTGCCATAAAATGATCCCAACAAAAATATTTGTCTTGAACTTTTTTGTCATATTTTCTCATCTTTGAATTTCTAGTAATTTTGTAGTATAATTTCTGGCATGACATTTTATTTTCCTGTTTTTGTTAGTATGAATGACATCAATGGAATAACCTTAATAATGTTATTTCATCTTAAACCTGATAAATGTTATTTCATCTTAAACCTGATAAATCTCATCATTGGATTCTCTCAATTTTTTTTTCATTTTTACCAATAATTGTAGTTTTAAAAACAACTTTAATACATTTGGAAAAGTAAGTTATAAGTATAAAATTTATTCAAAAATATAAAGCTTACAATAATGCTATCATAAATCACAGAAGAATCCAAAATCTAAAATAAGTACTAAAATTATTTTAATATTATGATCATTAGTCGGTGTTCTCCAGAGAAACATAACTAGCAGAATATATATTTGTATTTATTTATATTATAAGGAACCAGTTTAGAAAATTACAAAGCTTGACAAGTCTCAAAATTTTGCAGATTGAGTTAGCAAGTTGGCAATATAGAGACCTAATGGTGTAGTTGCAGTCTGAGGTTCAGCAGACTTGAAACAAGGAAGAGTTGATGTTTCAAGTTCAAGTCAGGCCTTCAACTGATTGGTGAGGCCCATACACATTAGAGAGGGCAATCTGCTATACTAAGCTATATATTAGCTGTTAATCAAACCACACCCTCACAGAAACATCCAGAATAATTTTCCACTGAATATTTAGACTCCCTATGACACAATCAAGTTGACATATAAACTTAACCATCATGCCATGTTATGGACAGAATTTGTTATTTGCCAGTTTCAACAAACTATTACTCTATTATTTCAGCCTGCACCAATGAATATTCCCAAGTCTTGCCTAGCATTAAATTGAGCACAAAACATATGTACATGCTATAATAGTATTCTCCCTTTGTAGTTTATAATTCTTGGCATGTGGGAGTCTGAATATTTTTGGTAGCAGAGAAGCATGAAATTACATTGCACTGATTTAATAAAAAGTTTTAAGTATATGCACTGGGATGACAAGATAAGATTTTTTAATATATTAAAAAAAAAAACAGTTAACCTAGCAAAGTAACTTAACTGATGGCCTCTGGTCTTTTAAATTCATCATATGACATGCTGGTTATCTTATGTTGCTTTATTTAAAAATTTTTTAAAGTAGTTTTTTAGTTGTAGATGGACACAACACATTTATGTATTTGTTTGTTTGTTTATTTTTATGTGGTGTTAAGGATTGAACCCAGTGCCTCACATGTGCTAGGCAAGCAATCTACCATTGAGCCACAACCCCAGCCCATATTTTAAATTTTTGTAATTAAAATTTCATTCATCTCTTGCTGAATCTGAGTCCTCTTTCTTTTTTTTTTTTTTTTTTTAGAGAGAATTTTTAATATTTATTTTTTAGTTCTCGGCAGACACAACATCTTAGTTTGTATGTGGTGCTGAGGATCAAACCCGGGCCGCACGCATGCTAGGCGAGCGCGCTACCGCTTGAGCCACATCCCCAGCCCCTGAGTCCTCTTTCTACTAATTGATTTGCTTACTGAAATTTTTTTGTTCATATTTAACAGAAAACAGATCATTACTTGAGAAAGTAGCACTTTAAAAAATTAACTCTAACAAAATCACTGTACAATATCCATGAAATCATCTGGAAAGGAAAAAATTTTCATATAATAATGATACACAAAGAATAGATAGATTCTAGGAGGGATTTATGCAATGCTCCATTGATAATTAGGGATTAACAATCAGTGCCCATTTGCAACACTCTTACTTCTACATATTTCTCATTTTCTTTCTAGTTATTGGATTTATACCAATTCTATTTTCATATGGGAGCCCTCTCTGGCCATTGACTTTCTGAGGGCATACCCTATATTGGCAAGCAGACTGCCTCAGGTATGCATGCATTTTGCAATGCTAGTACCCTTCAAAAGCCTAACAACAGAAATAATTCTTTGGTCTCAGGCCTTTTCAGAAACCTTGGTACATAAATAATATTCTTGTCTGACCACTACATTTTTGGCCTTTGATTCATACCTACAAACTAAGTAGCAGTCATGAGACCTCCAACATAGAAGGTCACATTGCATTGTATTTAGAAACAAATCAGTTTGACACCTAAACCCAGAACAAGGGTTCTTAATCCCTTGGCACCTTGTATAAATATGTATGCAAAATTTTATATGTATGCACATGTATACTTGCTTTCCAGGGTGGAGTGTCTGTACCTTTCATCTGAGTCTTAACAGTGGCTTCACTTTGAATAGGTTAAAGTTACTGAACCATTTGTAGGAAACCATGTTTTACCAATTGCTTTCTGTATTAGGGTTCTCCTATCTATATAGAGATAGAAGGAGGAGAAGCAGTTTTAAACTATTGGCTCGATTATGGATGCTAACAAGTTCAAAATTTATAAGGCAGGATGGCAGACTGGTAATTCCACCAAGATTTGATGTTGCAGTCAAACTCAAAGGTAATCTAGAGGCAGAATTTATTTTTCTTTAGGGGACCTTGGTCTTTTCTCTTCAGGCCTTTAATAGGTTGGGTAAGCCCCACCCATATTATAGCGGGTAATCTACTTTACTCAAAGTATACTGATTTAAATGTTAATTATAACGAAAGAAATACTATCTTTATAGCCACAGTTTAGAATGATGTTTGACCACAAATTGCCTCCCTTTGCCCAGCCAACCTGACAAGAAATTAATCATCACACCTTCTGTATACAAGGGCACTCTTTTTTGGTACTGAAGTGGCCAGACTCAAAATAAACATTCAATAAATGTTAGCTTTGTATTTGAAATTCAGACTGTTTTCAGCTTCAGATCAGAGAGCTGCCACCTTTCATATCTCAGCCCAAAGTAGAATGGATTGCAATCTCTTTATCCTAACTGTCCTCCAACTGCTTGTGTGAACCTCTTTATCTATGTTCAAGACAGATATATGCTAAAAGATCAGTTTCCCAGCATTCATGGAAAACATCAGTAACTACAACTAGGCAAGCTAAAGGACAATTAGAGAGGAAAAATAAAAACAAAAACACAAAGTAGAAGTAAAACATATAACAGACTGAAAAAGAACAAAGGAAAAAAGAGAGAGAATTTAGAGAGAAATCTTCCCCCTCCAAGATACTAATTGATTTGCTTACTGAAATAGAGCAAAGTCATAGAATCTTAGAGACCCATTTTTCTAAAAATTTATACTGCCTAAATTTAAACTGGCTAATCACTGTTGTTTAGCAATTTGTCTTTAATTTATTGTTTATTCCCTATGAAAATAATTCCTTGAGTTGAAATGGAAATTGGAAAGAAGGGAAATTATAGTTAAAACCATTTTTTCTTAAGATAAAAATCCACTGTCTTTAGATAAAGCACTCCTGACCCCAGAGGACAATGTTAATGTAACAGCTATTATAGATAGGCGTACTTCAGTCTTCAGAGATCATCCCCTGGCTGAGATTTCTTCTGTAGAAGAATCACAGGCTTGTTTACAGTTGAAAAAGTCCTCAGAGTTCATGATGCTCAATAATCTTACCATTTAACAATGAAATTATGATGATCCAAAGGGATTCAGAGCCTTGTCATGGCTACTCAGTTCTAAGACTAATGTGGAACCTTTCTGTACTTCTGAAGTACAGAATTGATTGCTCTCCCCTGATTGCTCTCCCCTCTTTCTTTCCTCCTAGAAGATATCTTCCCATTAACTCCACCATCCAGATTAAGGATACTATCTGCTTTCCAGCTTTAAGCAAGCTCACTCTTACTATTCTGTTTTATTTTATCTTCCCTTACCCCTTAGTAGAAAAACACTTTTTTCTTGGGGGGGGGGGGGTTCAATGTTAACTCTGCTTCATGATCTTTGGCTTTCCTTCTCTTTCCTTCTAATACCTGGTCCTAGAAGTCAACATGTGATCAGAGGACCCTTTTGGTTATTTAAAATTCTTTTTTCTATTCTCCATTCTGATTTTACTCAATCATAATTTTGAATTTTGGAGATTGGTCCCAGAATTTTCATTTTTACCCAAATTCCCCAAATACTTCTCATGCATAAAAAATTTTTGAGAAACTCTGCTTTTAACAATCTCTATTAATAATTGCCTCTTTTACAAATGCATCCAGAATCTTCCTATTATCCAGTCTGAAATTCAGCTCATGTTCCTTAATACTACATATTTGATTCATAGGCCACTTATAAACCCTCAAATGAACAGTAAAATAGCATTTTCCAAGTTATTTTTGCTCACTTCTATATAGCACAATACAATAGTTTTATCATAGAGCATTGAACTTTGGAAATTTTAGTTATGAAAGAGAGAAAGGGAAAAGAGTTAAAATGCAAACAGTTGATTTATGGCTTTCCCATAAATCATTGAACCTCTGCTCCAAAACGAGCATGATATGGGCAGCTGAACCTGCAATCAGCTCAGTAGGTCTGTCATAACACAAGCTGTTTGCTGGGATGTGCAAAATGCTGTCTTTTATACTCAACATGGTCACTATTTGAAATTCAACTGCATTCTATGGTACTCAAAATAAAGGACAGAGGAAGGAAAGAAGCTGAAGGAGGAAGAAGGGAGTGAGGGGCTGAGGGAGGAAGAATCCATTCCAATTTGAGAAAGGAAAGAGAAAGCTTATGCTAAAATTTATAGAAAAACTGTCAGTACCCAATGTGGCACCTTTCCAATGTATTTTGTAAACTAGTTTTGACTTTGTGCCCTTTTCAATTTATATCAGGGATTAAGAATATAATCCATGAATAAGGTAGAAATTCACTTTAAAATAAACTATACTGTTTATTAAACCACTTCCTTCCTCAGCCTTAATAATCCTACTCTCATCTGATTCTTAATGTTCTTTCTTGGATCTCTATAAATGGTTCCTTACCTTAAAAATAAAGGCTATTTTGATTCTTTCTTTCTTCCTCTTGTGTTTACTTTCTCTTTCTGGATTCACTAATTGGTCCTAATCATAAAAAGACCATCATTTAACTTCTGTACTAAATTTATCCAAGGGCAGAATTCATCCAGAAGCATCAACTTTGTCCTCTGAAAAAATTTGAAATTGAATCATAGTTCCTAGCAATGGAATCAAGTATCCAAAGTACAAGTGTTAAAGATGCGGTGTTGCTCTCTCAAGTGACCATGTCCCAGCTCCATTAATTTTGTACTTGAGGACAAACTGCCAGGGCTTAGGTCACTTGGGAATCTCTGTCCCTTCTGATGCTGACCCTGTACACAAGACTGAGCTTCTGCCTTGACTACCTATTCAGTGGGATGTCTTGTTGGCCTAGGCTGTTAGATTCTATCAGCATCTTTAATTTTTAAATTCTATCAAATAGCAAAGTTGAAGAAATGACAAAGTAGCTAGTGAGAAGGACCAAAGTCTGGAGTTAGAGTTTCAGGGGATACAGGTGTGGTAATTACACGAGATGGGGGTCAGGGAAATGTAAAGGAATCTCATTTGCAACAGTTTAGCATTATAGGCACTTTTAGTTTCATAACTACCATCCAATATTTGGCTAAACTTTAATAATAACTTTTACAATTTATGATATGCTCTGACTTTTATTCAAAAAAGCATACACATTTCTATGTTTGAAAATGTCAAAGAATCTCTATGAAATTAGTTCTAATCGGATCCTTGCCATTAGTGAAGTGTGAATTCAGCAGCATTCAGAGGAAATGGCTTTAGGAACATAAAAGTTAATCTATCATGCTAAAAGATCATTGAAAACACTATTTTATAAGCCAAAATGATGGCAGCTATATTAACCAAAATACATTTGCAAAGGAAATTTCTAAGAAGTATATCTTTATTTCCATTAGATGAAAGTGTGCACATGTCTCCACTCATATATAGCAGTTAAAATTATAGAATATTTTATAGTTGGAAAGAACTTAATTATGAAGTTCAACACTTTCATTTTATACTTAAAGATACCATAGCCCAGCAAAAAGGCAGACTAAATAATACGTCTAACATATTTTCACCAGAACTCTTTTCCAAAGATATTTTACTTCTATAAAAATCTATTAAAAACCTTTACTATGTACTGCAACGATAAAGGGAGGACCCTTTTGCCCCAAAGCCCTCGGCAGAACCAGGATCATCTCATTTGCTAATAATGTAACCTGAATATCAACTGCTTCAGCCTAATCATACCTACCTTAATATTGAAGTGGACTGGGTTAAACTCCTATCCTGTGTATATTGGAAATCATAGCCTTCTTTCCACCTATTAACTCCTCAGGAGGTTCATATTTCTCCTATTGACTTTTTGCTCCATTTTCACACTTTTGCTACATTTTTATACTCATTTTTCATCTTTTGTGATTAAATCACTTTGAAGGCAAACATATATCATTTATCTCAGATTTCCCAAAGCACCCATAAATGCAAATCCTTAATATTTAAAAAAAATAATATGGTGAATAAACATTAAATCAGAACAGTAGCCTTAGGATTTGGGGTAGAAATTCCTCAAACTATCTCAAATAATTTATTCATTAAACTACTGTTGGGGGCTGAGGTTGTAGCTCAGGGGTAGAGTGCTTGCCTAGCACATGTGAGGCACTGGGTTCAATCCTCAGCACCACATAAAAATAAATAAATAAAAGAGAAAAATACACTACTGGTTGGTCCTGGTATTGAAAATTAGCAGTGAGAATGTGGGCAGATATCATATCTCATGAAGATGAATTTTTCTTTGGGAAACAGGTGATAAGCAAATAAATAAATAAACATATATAGTGATCCAAAAGGAACAAGGTATATCTTTGAGACAGGGAAGTCAGGGAAAACCTCATGGGATGATGATTTCAAGAGAACCTTGGAGAAATTGAGGAAGAGAATTGTGCCCACTAGCAGAAGACAGAAGTTTCAGGGAGAAGGAAAAACAAGTGTCTTAGGAAAAATGTTGGCTGAATTAAGGCCAGATTACTTTTCAATCTAGTCACTTTCTAAAACGCATTATGAGATTACCTGATTATTTAGACTAATTTTCTCTCATTGTTGAAAGAGGAGAAAAAGCTAATCTCACCTAAATTGATTGGTCCTACATCATAATCTGGAGGGTGTGGAAGAGATGTGGTAAAGATCTACACAATTTCCATATAAGTGCACAGATTAATGGATAACTTAAAATTAAATACTGGATGCAGCTATTCTTATGAGCTTTTTGGCCGTTTCTGTCCTGGAAAATCTCACTGGCTAGTTTTTCTATCAAGATTTTCCAGCCAAAAATGTATGGATGTTGCATGATGTTCTCTCGCTCAAAATCTTCCTCAAATTTTCTCTTTTCTTTTTGTCCTATTACACTGGCTTCCTAAAACCCTTTCTCTAGTGTTGGTACCTGTTTTAGGCAGGTGTGTTGCTGCTGTGAGTAAAGGACCCAACCAGACGGAGGAACCGTTTACTTAAGGGCTTATAGTTTCAAAGGTCTCAATCCATAGACAGCAGACTCCATTCCTTGGGGCAAAAGGTGAGGCAGAACATAGCCCAGCAAAAAGGCAGACTAAATAATATGTCTAAGTGTAGCAGAGGGATGCAGCTCACATGACAATCAGAAAGCAAAGAGAGAGACTCCAAGTTCCAGATATAAAATATATACCCCAAAGCCTCGCCCCCAGTGAACAACTTCCTCTAGCCACAACCCACCTGCCTCCATTTACTACCCAGTTAATCCCATCAGTGAGTGATTCACTAATTATATTAAGGCTATAACCCAATCATTTCTCCTCCAGGCCTTCTTGCATTGTCTCACACGTGAATTTTTTGGGGATACCACATCTAAACCATAACAGTACCTGAAAATTCAAAATTCATATCACCTGCCACTTTTGGGGGCAAACAAATTAGTTTTATAGTCAGTTTGCATATATACAAATTTACAAAGGAGACCCATTAAATGAAGAACTCTTCCCTCTTGGTATGAACCTCCAGCAGAATAGAAGAACCTACAGAGTTTTAGAAAGTTTTGTGTGTGTGTGTGTGTGTGTGTGTGTGTGTGTGTGTGTTTTAATCCTTCCTGTATGATACTCTGCAAGGGAGAGAAAACTAAATGATTTTATTTTTTACAGATATGAATTCTCTTTAGAAAACAGAAGCCACAAAACAGCCAGGATAACACAATTTATCTAAGAATTTTTTTGTTTGTTTTAAATGGATGTTTTCTCCTTCCTACAATAATTATTAAGCAAATCAAGAACTCTAAATAAGCTGTGTACAAAGTACTGTAACTAGAATGAGTATCTAATTCTTACCAGAATGGTAATAAGAATAGTAATTAAGTATCTATAGCAGCAATTCTGATGTTACTGCAAGTTTCCAAGAGTCAACATTATACTTCAAAAGGGTAACAAACACTGATGACAGTTATGGAGGAACTGATAAGAGAAAACTGATGGTATGGTGTAAGAAAGGCACAGTAATAGACTACTAAAGATAGGTGATGAGCTGACCCAATGCAGTGACAGTAAGGTTGGAAAGAGGCCTCAAGCCACTGGGATTATAGGTGGGTACCACTGTGCCTGGCCTCAGTTTAAATATTATTATGAATTTGAAGTATTATGATTCCTCTCTAATATTTCACATGAAACTCACTATTTTTGTCCTATTACAGGGCTTCCATGAGTTTTTCCCTGACTTCCCTGTCTCAAAGAAAAACTAGACCTTGTTCCTCTTTGATCACTATATATGTTTATTTATTTATTTGCTTGTCATCTGTTTTTTCAAAGAAGAATTCATCTCCATGATGTCTGACCACTTTCTCACTGCTAATTTCTAATACTAGGATAATCTCTTTGGAAGCATAAAGATTGAGTAAATAAGTTGACACTTTTGCCATATTTTTATACATTTTATTATTTTGATGACAACTTTTTTTTCCCTTCCATTAACAACACCTGAATTTTTCACTGAAGGAAGCAGTCTTCTGTTAGAACCAGTCTGCCGAGGTGATCGATCAAGATGATCTACTTTCCTTCACATTCTTCCCTTTAGCCGTATAGGCCAAATTCCCTTTCTGGAATTTTTGGCCCTGCATGAGAAAAGCATAAATACAACTGAAACAGCAGAATCTCTTTTACCTTGTCAACAGCACCTGAAGAGACTCTGTTGTTATCAGGATTCCAAACTGATTCTGTTTCTTATCTTTTGGGTTTTTCAAGTTTCCTTTTAAGTATGTTATCCTTGTATCTCTTTATATACATCATGAAATTATTATAACAAAAACAACTTAAATAACATAAAGCTATCATAACAAGGTGAACCAAAACATAAAAGGATAAGAACCTGGGTCTCTTGATAGTCAGCCTACTGGCTTTTCTACCATGCTGAGCTGACTCTAAATACTGAAACAAAGATAATGTTGTCCAAATGTAAGAAAGATAGTGGCTAGTGGAAATGTGTTCTTCCACGTTAGATAAAAATAAAGAAGGATATAGTAACTGGTTTAGATCCCATGAGGCATAGCAAGGAACAAATTAGATATTATCCATGTCAGAACTTTGTTAGTTAGACCTACTTTAGGCAAATATGGGAGAGTGTATGAAAATACTGAACAAATCTAGTGCAGTCCGGGGTCTACAGGTGATGGAAAAACAAGCAGAGTTCCTAAACCATATCATCAAAACAATCTGGCAAAGTTTTATTCTTGCTGCTGCCACTACTGCTGCAAATTTCAGTTTTTATAGTTTTGGGGTGAATTAAAGAATCTTCAATCATGAATTAAATTGGAGTTTTACAAATAACAAAAAGCCTAGTTGGTTAAAATTTAAAATCATCTTCTGGGTTCACTGAGCGTGCAAAAGTAAAGTTTAATGGAACCAGAAAGCTTCTTTCTGCTCAGTTTCTTTGCCCCAAGTTTAAGTGATGATCAGACTCCTCAGAATGTGCCTTGATCTCTCTGCTTCAGGGAGTGAAGAAACTCTGTAATTTATATCTGCTAAGTAGGGAATATGGTTTCATCCACAGTGAAAATCAAGATGAAATCCGTAATACAGGACTATGGGAAGAGGAGGGAAGATGAATTCAAAGCTAAACAAACCAACGGTCTGAAAAATTCTGAATGCTGACACATATTCTTGCTGAAAACATTGGCAGATTGCCAAAAATTATTTTAGCAGAAGATATTTAAGTTTAGAGGAACTAACTTTAGAATGAGGAAAGGCAGTTCACTAGAAAAAAATCAAAACCGAAAGTGGATAGAGGGGAAAATTCAATTGATTTTAAGAAAAGAACTGACAGTCCCTTTGTTTTAATGAGAAAAAATACAAAATGAAGAGAATGAAATCTTCCTTTTCTACTGGATGAATAATTACTGAAAATGAAAATCCATTGTAACTAAGCAACAACACTACAATTTCCCCGATTAAGTATGCTGTGGCTAATCAACAAGAGAAAATAAAAATCCTTGCAAATTAAGTATAATTTCCTTGACCCTGGCCAAAAAGATCTGAAAACTATGAGCCATATCCTCCCATTGATCTATTCTCCGAAGCCCCATTGACTGAGGTAAGACACTAGCAGTCTTAGCAGAAAACTGCTTATCATCACAATGCAGGAGGCAGGACAGCAGATCAATATGTCTAGATGTGTTCTTTAAGTATGCAATTAATTTATTTGGAACATTTTCTATTAGTTGAGATACAGAATAAATAATTTGACAAGGAGATTTTGAATTAGTTGTGAACAGCATTTGACAGAAGATAGAATTTACAGAAGAGGAAGGAAATCGCTTTGATAAACAAGTGAAAAACAATTTAAATTCCCATATATTGACTTATTTTGTTTCTACCAAAGCTGATTTTGTTTGTTTGTTGATTATCTGAATGACAGTCCGTATAGCAGAGACTTGGTGTAGATGTTATATGATTTGGCAGTATCTGACTTTTATTTTTGAAAACAGTATTACTTTTATGAGCCATGGAAAGTTACTTTAATAAACTTTGCAAAATATGACAGAAATATAACTTATATTTTATAACAGTATTCATAGTACAAGCTTGAATAATCAAAATATAAGAATAAAAGTAAATTTTACACTACAGAAGATATAAAAATTGTTAGCATGAACCTGAAATAGCATGTGTTTCTTTCTTTAGACATTTAGACTTATGATCTATTTCTAAATTTACTTAAGCTTTGCTTCAACAGCAAATATTTGGAATTGTGGATCTTTCTTTTTAAAAAATATCTCACTATTCTCAAATGATAGAATTGCTCTATTGTATATATGAATCTCCATGCAATTTTTAATGACTACTCTTATCCACATAAACTGAAGTCAATTATCAGAAGAGACTGAGAAGACTAGATTTACCATCTTTACCAACTGTATCTTTTTTACTACATTAAATTTCTGTAAGATATTAATTACTTAAGTATCAAATAATTCATGTTGCACAAGAGGATGAATTTATTAGGCAAACATGCTGAAAATTGGTTGGTTCTGCAATTGTTATTCTTGACATCATGTGGACATTTATATATATTTAAGATAGTATTGTTTTAACATTTGGACCTATTTCTTACCTGGACAGAAAAGGTGTGGAAAAAAAAGTACAAGTTTCTATATTATTTGGATTTTTATTGTTATAAATAAATTATTTAAATTGATACATTATATTAATGATATAACTGAATAAAGTAGTGTGACATATGGTAAGACTTGAGGAAATACAAATACCTTAACACCATAGATATCTTCATGTGTAGATAATTAGGGCTTAATTCAACATGATTTTATCAGTGAGGAGATGCCTGTTTTATGAACTTCTCATCCATAATCATTCTGATTTATAAAAGAAACCCTCTCTAAATATAGGCCTCTATCAGACAGAAAGCTTTTACCATTTTTTCTTTAACTCTTCTAATGAGCCCCATAGTGACTCCACTGAACAGCAATTTTCCAAGGTCTAAATAGAATATGGCAATGTGTAGAATATGTATTTTTCCAATTCTTGTCTTTTTAAAAAAAATTTTCAATTCAGGTCATTGTCTAAAAGTGTGCCACTACATTTAATTCAAAGTTGTATTCTCTTTTAATTTTCAATTATTTAATGATTAATTTGCCTTGAAGAGGGCTGCCTTTCTAAAAATTCTTAAAGGTTTCTACATAAACCACCTATGGAAACCAACTTTGCTTCTCCGTTTCAAGGCATTAAAATCACTCAAATTGAACATGATAGTTGGTTAGATATATGCATACAAATACTACAAATAATTTTGAGATCTCATTAGCTGAGCAATTCTGTTTGAGAAGGGTACCTACTTTTTAAAATAATATTTTTTGTTAACTTGAATTAACTGTACATATTCATCAGGTTTTATACCTGTATACAGCATGCACTGATGAAATCCAACCTCCCTTTACCCACCCTCCTTCCACATACACACCCTCCACAACTCTCTACATTCAGGTCACTTTTTAAAAATACTTTTTACATATAAGGGAGAAAATGTGCCATTTGTCTTTCTGTGTCTGGCTTATCTCACTTAACATAATGCCCTCTAGTTCCATCCATTTTGCTACAAGTGAATAATATGGCTGAATAATATTCTATTTGCATATATGCCACATTTTCTTTAAACATTCATCTGTTGATAGGACTCTACTGTTGAAAGCATCTAATTTTTAACAACTTTGTGACACTCGGAAAGTCACCAAACATCTATTGTTCCCAATTTCTTTTTATATATAGAAATAATAATTTCCAGTTGTGATATTCTGTTGTGTGCTCAAGATTACAATTCTTTTGTTTTCTACTTAAAAAATACTTATTTTGCCAATTATTTTTACAAGTAAGAGCCCATAAGATATACTTACTACACAGTACTTAAAAATGGTAGCTATTCAGATATATGATAGTAGTCTGAGAAATAAATCAAGCTAAAGAAGTCAAGTATAGTTGAGTGATAGTTTTAAAAATCATGGTAGGAATCTATGCCATAGAGTTACATCCAAGTAATTTTTTTTCTTTATTTTTTTGATTGATTTTTTTTAGTTTGGAGCCCAAACTAGGAGCCGTTCAATGAATGAATGAAAAGAAAATGTGGTATATATGCATAATGGAGTATTACTCAGGCATTTTGAAGAATGACTTTATGACATTTGCCAGTAAATGGATGGATCTGGAGACTATCTTGCCAAGTAAAATAAGCCAATCGCAAAAAAAAACAAAGGTTAAGGGTTTTCTCTAATATGTGGAAACTAACCCACAATAAATAGGGAGGAATACAAGTTCAATGGATTATACAAAGGGGAATGAAGGGAAAAGAGAAGGGATAGGGAAAAGGAAAGACAGTGGCATGAATCTGACATAACTTTCCTATGTACATATGTGAATACACTACAGTGAATCTCACCATAGTATACATCCACAAGAGTACAATTCTTGAATACAGGAAAGTATTCCTTCCTTTCCTAACCTTGCATTGACCAAAAACCTAGTACATTTCAGAGTTTATTACAGATTTTTTGTTTCAGACTAGAATTTATTTTTCTGAACAGTTTTACAGGAAAAATGAGAAGATATTACAGAATCCATACCTTTTTATTCAATACCACTGAACCATTATAATTAGCAAAAGTCCATTCTTTATTCAGGTTTTCTTAGTTATTCTAATATTCTTTTTCTGTTCTAGGATTCTATTCAGAATACCACACCTTATTCACTCCAAGGTCTCTTCTTGACGGTGACAGTTTCTCAGATTTTCCTTGTTTTTAACGACCTTGGCAGTTTTAAAGAATTCTGATCAGGTATTTTGTTAAATGGCCCTCAGCTGGGATTTGTCTGGGTTTTTCTTGTGGATAGAAATGGGTTATGAGTTTTACAGAGGATGATTACAGAGATAAAGTGCTGTTTTTATCATATCATATCAAGGGCACATGCTATTAACTTGATTTATAACCTAATATTGATGTTGATGCTGACCTTGATCACCTGGCTGAGGCAGTGTTTGTCAAGTGTTCTCATTACTCTTTTTACCCTTTTGCAGATTCTACTTTTCAGCAGAAAGTCATTATAAACATTTATGCTTAAAAACTATGGTAATACCATTTAAAAATGTAAAACCACAGCACAGTAATATAGGAAAATAAAAACTGTTTTCTCTTATCACAAGGACAGTGTGTCCACACAAATTATCTGTAATTCCTATATAAGGGAGATTTGTCTCTTTTTCTCCATTTATTTAGTTATTCAATAATTTATGTGTATCAGTATGGATTCATGGCTTTTATTGAATCCATACTGATACACATAAATTATTATCTTTTGGGTTATAATCCAACTCACTATTTTGTGGCTCAACTTTTTCTAGTCATTTGCCACTCTTTCTATTGACTCAGGCATTCCTTCAACATATTTTGTTTTGCTCCTTCCTTACTTTGTAGCACTATAAGATGCTCCAGAACCATGTTTCTCATGTAAATCCTAGAAACATCCACATATGCAAAAAACTACTTGTTCCTTTTAAGACTGATTTCAGAAGCTAAAATTTTAGTCTCTTTCCATTGCTTATCTCTAATTTCTAACAGCAAGAAACTGACTTCACCACCTTACATTCATTTATACAATCTTTTATTTCAAATATATAACAGTGTCACCTTTGTTGATTCAACCCCCACCATGAAAATTGACTTTATCAGATAAATACAGCTTATGGGCACTTCTATTTGCTTTCACCATTATGGGATTCATTCATTTCCAGAGTTATTTGAGTCAGCTTCTTTTTCTCCCTCATCTTCTTCATTGAGATTTTTTGTAAACTTGTAGTTCAATTAAAGTTCTCCTATAAAAGTTTGGCTTGGAGTTTTCTAAACTTCTAACATTTTTAAAAATCCTTGTATTCATTAAGGTTTACTTTCATGCTATAACATTTTATAAATTCTATTGAGTTTTAGCAAATTCATGATTGTATTTACCCACCATTATAATTTATCCATCATTGTAATAGTTCATCTCCTAAAAAAAATTGTTTTTCAATTATTTGACCCCTCTGCTTCAACCCTAGGTAAACACAAAACTTCATACTGTCTTTATAGTTTTGCCCTTTCCCAGAATGTCAGATAATTGGAATCAATAAAGTATGAAACCTTCTTAAACTGTCTTTTTACACTTCACAGCATGCATTTCAGGATGCTCCAAATCCTTTTCTGTCTTGATGACTTGTATGTTTTACCTCTGAACAACATTCCATTGTGTGTGTGTGTGTATGTGTGTGTGTGTGTGTGTGTGTGTACATATAACAGTTTTCCATTCATCCTACCTATAGAAAGCTATCTTGGTTGTTTCAATTTTCAAATTGTTTGGGTAAATATCTAAGAGTAGTTGCTGTGTATAGTATATAGGACTGTGTATAGTTAAAAACAAAATAGCCAAAATGTTTTCCAAAGTGGCTGGTAACAATAAATGAGAGCTACCGTTGATACTCATCCATGTCTAAAATTGTATTATAAATTTTGGGGAACTTAGCAATTCAAGTAGCTATAAAGTGATACTGCATTGCTATTTGCTGAGAGCCATAGCCAAATAGGAATGATGCATGGCAATTTCCTTGTCAGCCTACCCCATGTTGCTTAGAGGGAGGCCTCTCCATTGTGGAAATGGGCTTGCCTTGGACCCAGGTCATTTGCAGTGACATTGCATGAATGTTTGAGAAAGGTGACCCTGCTCAAGGACCAGGGCGGATCCGGGTTTAGGTTGTGGATCCTGCTGGGAATAGGGCGGTTCCAGGTTTAAGGTGGATCCTGCTGGGAATAGGGCGTATCCTGCTGCCTCAGGCTCCCGCTCCTTGAGTTCCCGTTGAGTTCGCACGGGATTCAGAGAGTATTTGGGATGCAGAGCCCAGTGGAGGTGTGGATTTTCCCCAGAACGTGTGTGTAGAGTGCTGGTGAGAGTTCGGGGATAAAGAATTGCTGTTTGAATCTACAAGGCTGTGAGTGGCTCATGATTTTGTGCCCAGCCAGACGGCAGCAGCTATTGTAATTGAAAATTTATGGATAAGAAAAAATAATAACCATCTTTCATATGTTTATTTGTCATCTGTTTATTTTTTCTTGGTAAGGTGTCTGGATATTTTGCCCATTTTAAAAACTGGGTTGTTTCCTTCTGGTTGACTTTGAACACCAGTCCTTTATATGATATTCAAAGTATGGGAGATTGAATTATAAAGTTCATGGGATAAGGTTCCCATGGAAAATAAGATTGGGGGATGAGTCTGAGTAGGGGGTTAGTCTGACAAACACAGTGTTCTGAGAGAGGGAACAGCCAAGAGAGAATTTTTTTTTCCTGTCACTACATATGACCTCTTCCATTTATAAATTTAAAGAGAATATAGCTAATAGAAAAAGGTTAAATTTTAATTTTGGAAAACTTCCTAATAACTAATTCAACCATTATTTATATTTTTACCTAAATTCAAACACATTTAAGAGCTGTCATACAGGCACCAAAATTTATGTGTCATATGTAAACTTTGGAGCCAATATAATGGAAACATCATCTAAATCCATAAACCTTATTTCAAAATCAATTTACATAATATGTAAACAAACAGGCTTTCAATCAAAATTTAATCAACTTATTAAATATTAATATAAAACTAACATTCCCTTTAATTTATGTAACAACTGGTCATGAAAACCTTTAATTTACATGTGGTTTCAAACATCATTTGTCTTCTTCAAGTAATTGCAAAATATTCTATGGACAAAAATTATAAAAGTTAATTCATGGAATGAAATTTATTCAACTTGAGAGTATATTTTCAACCAATTAAGTCTTAAAATTATATAGATTCTTTTTAAAATTCATGTTAACCTTTCTTAAGGTTTCAAATGTACTTAAAGATACTTTAATTAGGGGATTCAAGATGGTGGACTAGAGGGAGGCTGCATTCTGTGTTGCTCCATGACCTGGAAATCAAGTAGTTGGAATACTGTTTATCTGCAAGTTATTAGAAGACTTACAACAGCCGCTCCACACAGGAATCAAAGCCACCATGCTTTGCAGGTCTTCAGGCCTCAGCATCAGTGCAGGACTACTGACCACTCACCTACTCAGGACCTCCAGATGCCCAAGCAGGACCCCAGCATCAGCACCCTCGAATTACTATTGGCTGCCCAGATGTGCAGGAATCCCCACTGCCACTCCCATGCAGGGAATCTGGCCACTGCCCACACGCAGGAACTCTGGATGCCACTTGCATGTGAAACCCCATCTACCAACATGGGACTCCCTGGGTTGCCTCCATCTGGGGATAACCATTGCCATAGTCCCCTACACACGGTAGCCTGCACCTGGGGACACTGCACAGGAAGGGACTGGCAGACTGGATTAAAAAAAAAACACACAAAAATGACCCAACAATATGCTGACTTCAAGAGACTCATCATAGGAAAAGACATCCACAGGCTAAAAGTGAAAGGTTGAGAAAAAACATAACCACTCACATGGACTGCAGAAACAAGCAGGGGTGTCCATCAAATAAAGTAGACTTCAAGCCAAAGTTAATCAAAAGGAATAAAGAAGGACATTTCATACTGCTTAAGGGAACAATACATCAACAAGACATAACAATTATAAATATATATGCCCCAAACAATGGAGCATCCATGTTCATCAAATGAACTCTTTTCAAGTTCAAGAGTCAGATAGACCACAACACAATAATTCTGGATGGATTTTAACACACCTCATTCACCACTTGATAGCTCTTCCAAACAAAAGCTAAACAAAGAGACTATAGAACTGACAAATGCAATCAATAACTTAGGCTTAACAGACTACTTTATCCATCAATGAGTGAATACACCTTCTTCTCAGCGGCACATGGATACTTCTCTAAAATAGACCATATATTATGCCACAAAGCAATTCTTAGCAAATACAAGATAGTAGAGATACTACCATGCATTTCATCAGATCATAATGGAATGAAATTAGAAATCAATGATAAAATAAAAAAAATACAAGCTATTCCAATACCTGGAGACTAAATAATATACTATTGAATGAACAATGGGTTGCAAAAGACATCAAGGAGGAGATTAAAAAACTTCTTAGAGGTAAATGAGAATGCTGATACAACATATCAAAATCTCTAGGACAGTACCAAAAGGAAAGTTCATTGTATGGAGTTCATTCCTTAAAAGAAAAAAAAGTCAACAAATAAATGACCTAACATTACATCTCAATGCCTTAGAAAAAGAAGAACAAACCAACACCAAAAGCAGAAGAAGACAAGAAATAATTAAAATCAGAAATGAAATCAATAAATTTGAAACAAAAGAAACAATTGAAAAATTTGACCAAAGAGAAAGTTGGTTCTTTGAAAAAATAAATAGAATTTATAAATCCTTAGCCATGCTAATGAAGAGAAGGACAGAGAAAATTCAAATTACTAACATCCATGATAAAAAAGGAAATATAATGACAGACACTACAGAAATACAGAAGATAATTACAAATTATTTTGAAAATTTGTACTCCAATAAATAGAAGATATTGAAGGCATCAACAAATTTCTAGAGTCATATGATTTTCCAGACTGAATCAGGATGATATTATACAAGTCAAACAGATCAATTTCAAGCAAGGAAATTTAAGACTCCATCAGAAGCCTACACCAACCAAGAAAAGCCCAGGACCAGACAGATACACAGCTGAGTTTTATAAGACCTTCAATGAAGAACTAATACCAATACTCCTCAAATTATTTCATGAAATACAAAAAGAGGGAACACATCCAAACTCATTCTATAAGGCCAATATCACCCAGATTCCAAAACCATGCAAAGATACATCAAAGAAAGAAAATTTCAGGCCAATATTTCTAATGAACATAGATGTAAAAATTATCAATAAATTTCTGGTAAATTGAAAAACATATCAAAAAGATAGTACATCACTATCAACTGGGGTCCATCCCAGAGATGCAAGGTTGTTTCAGCATATGGAAATCAATAAACATGATTCATCACATCAATAGGCTTAAAGATAAGAAGCATATGATCATCTCAATAGATGCAGAAAAAGCATTCAACAAAACACAGCACCATACATGTTCAAAACATTAGAAAATCCAGGGATGACAGAAACATATCTCAACATTGTAAAAGCTATCTATGCTAAGCCCAGGCCAACATCATTCTAAATGGAGAAAAATTGAATGCATTCCTTCTAAAAACTGTCACAAAACAGGGATGTCCTCTTTCAGCACTTCTGTTTAACATAGTTCTTGAAACTCTAGCCAGAGCAATTACACAAAAGAAATTAAAGGGATATGGATAGGAAAAGAAGAACTCAAATTATCACTATCTACTGATGATAAGATTCTATACCTAGAAGATCCAAAAAATTCCACCAGAAAACTTCTACAACTAATAAATTAATTCAGCCAATTAGCCGGATATAAAATCAACACCCATAAATCAAAGGCATTTCTGTACATCAGTGACAAATCCCCTGAAAAAGAAACTAGACTATCTCATTTACAAATAGTCTCAAAATAAATAAATAAATAATATCCTTGGGAATCAACTTAATGAAAGAGGTGAAAGACCTCTACAATGAATACTACAGAATGCTAAAGAAAGAAATTAAAGAACTTAGAAGATGGAAAGATCTCCCTTGTTCTTGGATAGACAGAATTAATATTGTCAAAATGACCATACTACCAAAAGCACTATACAGATTTAATTCAATTCCAATCAAAATCTCATTGACATTCCTCATAAAAATAGAAAAAAACAGTCATGAAATTCATCTGGAAAAAATAAGAGAACCAAAATAGCTAAAGCAATCCTTAGCAAGAAGAGTGAAGCAGGTGGCATCACTATACCAGGCCTTAAACTATACTACAGAGCAATAGTAACAAAAATGACATGGTACTGGCACCAAAATAGACTTGTAGACAATGGTACAGAAAAAAGAAAGCAGAGACAAACTCACATAATTACAGTTTCCTTATTTTATTTTATTTATTTATTTTTTAGTTTTTGACATTTTATTGTGGTAATAAAACAATAATTAAAACTTTCATTTTATACAGTATTTTTTTTAATTCAAATCTTCCCTCAGTATATCTGATCTGCTCTGGAGAAAAGCCATTGCTGCTTCTTTCTTTTTTTCTTTTTTTTTAAGCATCAGAAATTTATTAGTTGCTCAAAACATTACATTGATCTTGACATATCATATGTCATATATTTGTTTCAAATGGGGTATGAATTCTTATTATTCCCACGTGTACAGATTGCAGGATCACATTGATTATACAGCCACGTTTATACATAATGCCATACTAGTGTCTGTTGTATTCTGTTTCCCTTCCTATCCCCTTCCTATCCCCCCTCCCCTCTCCTCCCCTCCCCTCTCCTCCCCTCCCTCTACCTCATCTACTGTAACTCATTTCCCTCTCTCACTCTTATTTTTTTCTCCCCTGTGCCTCACATCCTCTTATATGTATTTTTGTATAAAAATGCGAGTCTCCTTCCATCTTCCATGCAATTCCCCCTCTCTCTCCCATTCCCTCCCACCTCTCCTCCTTGCTTGGTGGTAATCTTCTTCTCATGCTCTTCCTCCCTGCTCTGTTTTGAGTCACCCCCCTTATATCAAATGTACCAAAGACAAATATTGGAGAAAAGATAGCCTTTTCAACAAATGGTGCTGGGAAAACTAGAAATCCATATGTAACAAAATGAAATTAAACTCCTATCTCTCACCATGCAAAAAACTCGACTCAACATGGATCAAGGACCTGGTAATTAAACCAGAGATCCTGTACCTAATTGAAGAAAAAGTAGGCCCAAATCTTCACCATGTTGGATTAGGCTCCGACTTCCTTAATAAGACTCCTAAAGCACAAGAATTAAAATCAAGAATCAATAAATGGAATGAAATTCAAACTAAAATGCTTCTCAGCAAAAGAAACAATCAGTGAGGTGAATAGAGAGCCTACATCTTGGGAGCAAATTTTTACCCCTCACACGACAGAGAAAGCAGTAATCTCTAGGATATAAAAAGAACACAAAACTCTTAACACCAAAAAAATGAATAACCTAATCAATAAACGGGCCAAGGAACTGAACAGACACAGACGATGAGATAAGAAGATAAGAAGCATATGATCACATCTCAGGAACTGAACAGACACATTTCAGAAGATGATATACCATCAATCAACAAATATATGAAAATGTTCACCATCTCTAGCAGTTAGAGAAATGCAAATCAAAACTACTCTAAGATTTCATCTCACTCCAGTAAGAATGGCAGTTATTAAGAATACAGACAACAGAGGCTGGGTGTAGTGGCGCACACCTGTAATCCCAGAAGCTTGGGTGGTGAAGGCAGGAGCATTGTGAGTTCAAAGCCAGCCTCAGCAATTTAGTGAGATGCTAAGCAACTTAGTGAGACCTTGTCTCTAAACAAATACAAAAACAATGGGCTGGGGATGTAGCTCAGTGGTTGAGTGCCCCTGAATTCAATACCCAGTACCAATAATAATAATAATGATAATACAAACAACATAACAACATTAAGTGTTGGCGAGGATGTGGTGACAAAGGCACACTCATGCATTGCTGGAGGGACTGCAAATTGGTGCAACCAATATTAAAAGCAGTATGGAGATTCTTTGGAAAACTTTGAATGGAACCATCATTTGACCCAGCTATCCCACTCCTTGGTTTATACCCAAAGGATTTTAAAACAGCATACTACACCCACAGCAATGTTTGTAGCAACACAATTCACAATAGCTAAATTGTGGAACCAACCTAGATGCCCTTCAGTAGATGAATGGATAAAGAAAATGTGGTATATCTACACAGTGGAATACTATACAGATTTAAAAGAGAATAAAATCATGGCAGGAGTTGGAGAATATTATGTTAAGCAAAGTAAGCCAATCCCAGAAAAAACAAATGCCAAATTTTTTGTTGTTGTTGTTGTTGTTGTTTTGTTTTTTATGTGGATGCTGATCCATAATGGGAATGGGGGGCGGGGAACATGGGAGGAATGTAGGAACTTTAGATAGGGCAAAGGGGAGGAAGGGAAGGGAGACAGCATCGGGGTAGGAAAGACGGTGAAATGAGATGGACATCATTGCCCTAATACATGTATGAAGACATGAACGGTGTGCCTCTACTTTGTGTACAATTAGAGACATGAAAATTATGCTCTATATGTGTACTATAAATTAAAATGCATTCTGCTGTCATATGTAACAAATTAGAATAAATAAATAGATTTCAAAAAAGATACTTTAATTCTACTGTTTGCAAAATGCTAGCTTTCAAAATATTTAAATAATTTCAACATTCTTATCTAATATAAATATGCACAGTTTCATGTTTCATGTGTAACTACTTCTTGAAGGAAGATAATCATATAATTTTCCATTCAAAGAAATATAAGTTTTATGAATATAAGAAGGCAATAATAATGATTAAGTTTATAATAATAAGGTAATGGCCATAACCTGAGCCTTTCCTGGGAAACTTGGCCAAAGGCTTTAAACTAACTAAAATTTTTTAAAAATCTGAATCAAATATTACCAAATATCTTCAAAGTTTACATACTACATAGCATTAACTGGAAACAATATAATATTATTTTATCATTTTTAATAAATACTTAATAACTTAGAAAACTACTGGCATTTTACTCAATAAAATAATGATTAGTAGGGTAACTTCATCTCACCTTGTTAACAAAATGTAAGAAACTAAGACAACCAATTATGCAACTTTTTTAATATTAAAAAAACGTTTAAAAAGGTATCATAGCTTATCCACCTAACAAATTTCCAAAATACTACAATTAAAAATCAACTATTGTTGCTTAAGAAAACATTTCTGAAAGTCTGTCTAAGAAATATCAGGTTATCAACTAATACTGATTATGGCAGAATGTTAGGAAAACGTCCTACTTAGGCACAGGTAAGAGCTTATGATCCATGTAACATGTTTTTGTTTTTCCTTTCATGGAAACTAAATGAAATTGATACACTATAACTATTGTTTGTTGTGTATTAGGAGGGGCAAGCCAAAGTTGTTCTTTCCAGACATATAACTGCAAGGAGGAAGGAGAAAGTATTAGTCTAAAAGTTTTCTGGCAAAACCACTTCTGTTTAGAAATCATGTCTGCATATTTTTAACATTTCCATAAAATTTGCAAGATATTTTTCTTTTGTACAGAAAAAAAAGCAAAGGAATACTGACTTTTATAATAAGAGTTCCAGCTATCAAGGTGGGAAACATGTAACCAGTTAACAGGCCACTGTAGGGGAAGTTTGACAGGCAAATGTAGCCCTTGATAGGGGAGCACAACTTTTACTTAACAAGAAGATTGCTGGGGAAATGTTTCAGTTAAGAGTGGATGAATAACATATGCTCTCAATTTAGTGGTTTAAAATAACTATTTACCATTGTTTATGTATCTGTGACTTCACTGGGTTCAGCTGGATGGTTCTCCTGATCCATGGGATGTCAGCAAGGACCACAGCCATGTAGTAGTTTAACAGGGTGAAAAGTCCAAGAAGACCCATTTATGTGGTTTCCAGTTTGTCCTAACCATTAACAAGGGACTCATCTATGTTTATCAATCAGGGTAGCCTTGTCACATAGACTTGGGGTTTCATGGCATGGTTACTGGATTCTCAAGGGCAGGAAGTAAAAGCTATCTCTTTTTGTTTGGATTCTCAAGAAGAAAATTTTGAGATGTGTGGGATATGTTTGTTAGAAATTTCTGAGAAAAGAAGGTGGAAGAAGCAGGATTTAAAAGAGAAAGAAGTCTCCCCTCGTTTTGTTCTCAGAAAAAGTGTGACTCCAGGTGAACCCGGCCTCTTCAGCTGAGACAAATGCTGAAAGACCTGACAAGCACATGTGGCCTGCTGTCTTCATTCCTCATTGCTGCAGGGACATCTTCCCAAATAGTGGATCTGAGCAGTTCATCCTGTATCTGCCATGGTGCCAATCCCCTAAAACCTCAAAGCTCTCAAATCATCAAACTCATCAATTTAAAAGCCATTTGTTTGGTCAAAGTCACAAGAGCACCCCATTTTTTCAGAAAGGGGAAATAAATTTCACCACATGATGTAGGACAAACATGCATAGACAGAGAGGAGAAGAATTTGGAAAGATGCTTCCATTCTGCCCTCTGGCTATACCAATGAACACACAAATCCCCCTTCCATTTAAAATTGAATCAATCAAAATGCAAACTAAAGTAAACTATTTTAGAGGTAGATGCAGGTCACTGTGTCTCCTCATAGCTCCCCAGAAGTACCTGTGAACTAAAAAGTAAAATGATTCCAAATAGTCATTATTTACCAGGCACATACCTGACATACAGTGGTGAGAAATGGACAAGCCAGAGGAGAGAAACTTCCACTCACAAAGGATGAATACAAGTCAGACAGCAGTTAATAGTCCATTGCAATTCTGAAACCTAGCAGGGCATGTGATCATTTTCTCTGTCTCAAGAGACAGAGAATGTTCCTTTATAGGGACTCATTTCTGCTGCTTAAGAGGGGTTCTCCATGTCTTTGCCTTCTGAATCATCCTTTTTCCAGAAGTGAAATGTGTTTGTAGTTTTCTCAGTCTCTTGTCTTGCTTAACACAAGAGGTCTCTTTTTCATGTTGAACTACCTTTGTCTCTCTTAGTCCAAGTTGTTAAAAGTTTATTAGAGTGATCTGAGAGAGAGAGCAGCCAAGATGAAAACCACAGTGTATTTTTTTTATTAGAGCTTTACAGTTATACATTATAGTTGGGTTAATCTCAACAAACTCATACATGCATGGAAATCAATCCAGTTTACAATCTCCCCCACTTTTCTCTCTCCCATCATCTCTCCCGTCTCCTATTTTCCTTCCTCTACTCTACTTGATTTCCTTTCAATAAAATCTTGGAAGTGACATGTTACCCCTTCAAAGGTATTCATTTGGTCACACAAACAAACAGCCACAAAGCACTCTGTAGAGTAGCAGTGGTTTATATACTCTTGATCACATGACTGGTAGCTACGAATCACTGCTACTGTCCAACATTGAGAGAGAACATCATATTGCATATCAAAATTCATAATTCAAAGTACCATTTCTATTGAGTGTGAGTAGTGCATTTGCACCACCATAAAGTTGAAAATGATAAGTTGAATCATAATAAATTGGTGAACATCAGTAGAATGTGTTTGGGGGATTTTCCAAAGATATAAAACCCAGGAAGTACCCTTGATCAGGTCCAACAAAGTAGAGCAGCCACCATAATGACAAATTCACATGGCCATCAATTAGTGCTTGTTCTAGCTAGAGCACCTTGGTTCTCATCTTGGTTGAGATGAGAACCAAGGTGCTCTAGCACCAATCTATCATGTGATCCTCAGCATGCAGGTAGTGAGTAGAGTAAAATTTTTTGAATGAGTATAAAAGTAATTTAATGAACAGTATGGTTTTTTTTATAACCAGTGCCTTTCTTTTTAATCTGACCAATTATAGCTACAGGAGTCTGTTGACATGTAAATTTAACTCTATGTGTTGCAAAAGTTGACAATCACACAGGCCCAGTAGACTACTCAAATTTCCATTCCAAGTTGAGAAGGATTTAAAAACTTAAATATAATGCTCTTGGTGTGAAGCCCCTAGACAATTATGTTAACACAACTAGAACTAACAGCCACATCGTATTTTAAAATTTATAATTGGTAGCCTGCATTGGGTTCAGATTTACATTCCAATTTCCTACTCAGTCTTCCAGTCTGCCTAATCCTAATCTACAATTTCTCTTAGTAGAGAAGTAAACCTACATCTATATGTGTGGCTTTGGCTGAGGTTCAATGTGATCACACATGGATTTGCTTGATTTTAAATGTGACTATTTCTAGATACTACTGTGAGTGCCTTTATTCATCAGATAACACCCCACAGATACCATTAGTAACTCGGATCCTACTTGACATTGTCATATTGCCTCAGATGCTGTAACCTGCAATCACCCATCTTGGAGTCAGTTCTCTGACCCCTCTTTCATAAAGTCATAAGTTAATCTGCTCTCTGTAATGACCTGCCTTTGAAGAAAACACTGTACTCTATCTTATTCACTTTAAAAAATGGAAAACTGATCATTTAGGTGCACCATTGGCAGTGACAATACTTTTTTATGACCCTTTGAAAAACTAATGTTGTGTGGAGGGTTGCCTTTCATCTCCAAAAGCCAACACTGAAAGCTAGCAGCATGGCATTTTGACACTCGCTGCTAATGTCCTAGGTAAGAAGCCTACATTTTTGGACACTGTTCAAAACACTCTCCCTATGGATCTGTATGCCTTGGGAAGATTTTTTTTTCATCATATAAAAGAGAACTATGAAAGTGTTTGCATACTTTGTTAAGTGTTTGAGCTTTCAGCTTTCAAAAATCTAACTACAATTATTTTTACCACTTCCATTATCCTAAATATTTCATATCATCAAACCAGTGATGATCTAGATTGCCAATACTCCCATTACTCATTTAAAAACTGTATTAGTCAGAAGCTAATATATCTTTTAAACATATGATTTTCAAAAAATAATATATTTCAATATATTATTATTATATTATGGAATATGGCCCTATTTCAGGTGTAAGATATTGCATAAACAATTTTCAAATCAAGTGGTATAATCACTGGTGATTCCATAAACCTAAAATACAACCAATGCTAATTTATGGTAGTCCAACTTCTCATAGAAATCATCTAAAGCAAAATGAGCATTTTAGCAACTTCATCTTTATCTTTGTTCTTGAACAACAAAATAAGATCTTGCTTAATGAGATATTATATTAGTTAGGGTTCTCTAATGGGAAATGAATCAACAGAAAGTATAATTATAAAAAGGGGTCTTATTAGATTGGCTTACGGGGCTAGAAGCAGGATAGTCCACAATGGTCATCTGCAGGCTGGAGAGCTTGAAGAACCAGTGTTTGCACCACCCAAGTGGCTAAAGCCTCAGACCAAGAGGGATCAATGGTGCTACCCTAGTCTGAGACCTAAACCTTCTAGAGAATCACTGTCAGAGTCTGCTTTGGAAGAGTGAAGAAACAAGAGTCTGATATTCCCAGCCAATAGCAGCAGCAATTAAGAAACCAGTCAAGAAGAATCAAGCTTCTGTCTGCTGCTGCTTTTTTGTTCTTTCAACTTTTAGTCATCCAAGTTATCATCCTATTGGTCACTGCTGCCCACACTTAGGGAGGGTCTCCATTTCAGTTGGTTCTCCCACATATCAATCATTTCTAGACACACCCTCATTGGCACACCCATAAGCCCCTTAATCCTTGGCATCTCTTAATCCAATCCAGTTGACAATTCAAATTAACCATTCAGGCCATTTACCAAACTGTGATTCAAATTTTTATGGGGTGTTGTATGTCAGGATTATTAATGACGGCTTTAAAAATAGTTCTGTCTGTGAAATACAGAATACATAGAAAAAAAGTGTATCAAATGTGTAAGGATGAATTACAATACAATGATAACATGGATATCACATAAAACCATCACCCAGATTAAGAAACAGAGCATAACCTATTATAAGCCTTCTACTGCACCTTCTTGAGTAAATTTTTTTTATCCACCATCCAGAAAAAATATGTACAAAATTCTGTATTAATAATTTCCTGTCTTCCTAATATTTTTACAACCTATGAATGAGTTCTTATACAGTATGTAATTTCCATCAAGTCTTCATGCTTTGCATTTGATACAAGTTTTGTCTATCCTGACTTGCTTCTTATGATTAGCAATATACTTTGTGATTCATCTTTGTTGATGCACTTGGCTATATTTCATTAATTTGTCTGCTTTGAAGAATTCTGCTGTATGAATATACTATAGTTTATTCTCTTATACTTTATGAGTGTTTTATTTTTTATTTTGTTATTACCACAATGTTCTTATAAACATCCTTCTACATGCTTTCTTTTTTTTCTCCAGAGAGTGATTTATCACATTTTATTTCAGATCTCTTGTAGGAAAACATGAATTTTCTAGTCCTTGTTCTACCGCACACATCATTATGCATATAATATTTGAAAAAACAAAAAATTTTAATATAGAAGTGAATATTAAGCAATGCATGATTGAATTATTTATTTATTTTTATTGGTTGCTCAAAACATTACAAAGCTCTTGACATATCATATTTCATAAATAAGCTTCAAGTGAGTTATGAACTCCCATTTTTACCCCAAACACAGATTGCAAAACCATATCAGTTACACATCCACACTTTTACATAATGCCATACTAGTAGCTGTTGTATTCTGCTACCTTTCCTATCCTATACTATCCCCCCTCCCCTCCCCTCCCATCTTCTCTCTCTACCCCATCTACTGCAATTCATTTCTATCCTTGTTTATTTTCCCATTCCCCTCACAGCCTCTTATATGTAATTTTGTATAACAATGAGGGTCTCCCTCCATTTCCATGCAATTCCCCTTTTCTCTCCCTTTCCCTCACCCTTCATGTCTCTGTTTAATGTTAATCTTTTCTTCCTGCTCTTCCTCCCTTCTCTATTCTTAGTTGCTCTCATTATATCAAAAAAGACATTTGGTATTTGTTTTTTAGGGATTGGCTAGCTTCACTAAGCATAATCTGCTCTAGTGCCATCCATTTCCCTGCGCATTCCATGATTTTGTCATTTTTTAGTGCTGCGTAATACTCCATGGTGTATAGATGCCACATTTTTTAATCCATTCATCCATTGAAGGACATCTAGGTTGTTTCCACAGTCTAGCTATTGTGAATTGTGCTGCTATGAACATTGATGTCGCAGTTTCCCTGTAGTACGCTCTTTTAAGGTCTTTAGGGAATAGTCCAAAAAGGGCAATAGCTGGGTCAAATGGTGGTTCCATTCCCAGCTTTCCCAGGAATCTCCATACTGCTTTCCAAAGTGGCTGAACCAATTTGCAGTCCCACCAGCAATGTACAAGAGTACGCTTTTCCCCACATCCTCTCCAGCATTTGTTGTTGTTTGACTTCATAATGGCTGTCAATCTTACTGGAGTGAGATGGTATCTTAGGGTGGTTTTGATTTGCATTTCTCTGACTGCTAGAGATGGTGAGCATTTTTTCATGTACTTGTTGATTGATTGTATGTCCTCCTCTGAGAAGTGTCTGTTTAGGTCCTTGGCCCATTTGTTGATTGGGTTATTTGTTATCTTGTTGTCTAATTTTTTGAGTTCTTTGTATACTCTGGATATTAGGGCTCTATCTGAAGTGTGAGGAATAAAAATTTGTTCCCATGATGTAGGCTCCCTATTTACCTCTCTTATTGTTTCTCTTGCTGTGAAAAAACTTTTTAGTTTAAGTAAGTCCCATTTGTTGATTCTTGTTATTAACTCTTGTGCTATGGGTGTTCTATTAAGGAATTTGGAGCCCGACCCTACAATATGTAGATCAGGGCCAACTTTTTCTTCTATCAGACTCAGAGTCTCTGATTTGACATCAAGGTCTTTGATCCATTTTGAGTTAACTTTTGTGCATGGTGAGAGGAGAGGATTTAGTTTCATTTTGTTGCATATGGATTTCCAGTTTTCCCAACACCATTTGTTGAAGATGCTATCCTTCCTCCATTGCATGCTTTTAGCCCCTTTATCAAATATAAGATAGTTGTAACTTTGTGGATTAGTCTCTGTGTCCTCTATTCTGCACCATTGGTCCACCCGCCTGTTTTGGTACCAGTATCATGCTGTTTTTGTTACTATTGCTCTGTAATATAGTTTGAAGTCTGGTATCACAATACCGCCTGATTCACCCTTCCTGCTTAGTATTGCTTTTGCTATTCTGAGTCTTTTATTTTTCAATATGAATTTCATGATTGCTTTAATCTATTTCTACAAGAAGTGCCATTGGGATTTTGATTGGCATTGCATTAAACCTATAGAGAACTTTTGGTAATATCGCCATTTTGATGATGTTAGTTCTGCCTATCCATGAACAGGATATATTTTTCCATCTTCTAAGATCTTCTTCTACTTCTCTCTTTAGGATTCTGTAGTTTTCATTGTATAAATCTTTCACCTCTTTTGTTAGGTTGATTCCCAAGTATTTTATTTTATTTTTTTTTTTGAGGATATTGTGAATGGAGTGTTTTTCCTCATTTCCGTTTCAGAAGTTTTGTCGCTGATATACAGAAATGCCTTTGATTTATGCGTGTTGATTTTATATCCTGCCACTTTGCTGAATTCATTTATTAGTTCTAGTAGTTTCTTTGTAGACCCTTTTGGGTCTTCTAGGTATAGAATCATGTCATCTGCAAATAGTGATAATTTAAGTTCTTCTTTTCCAATTTTTATGCCTTTAATTTCTTTCGTCTGTCTAATTGCTCTGGCCAGTGTTTCGAGAACTATATTGAATAGAAGTGGTGATAGAGGGCATCCCTGTCTTGTTCCAGATTTTAGAGGGAATGCCTTCAATTTTTCTCCATTCAGAATGATGCTAGCCTGAGGCTTAGCATAGATAGCTTTTACAATGTTGAGGTAAGTTCCTGTTATCCCTAGTTTTTCTAATGTTTTGAACATAGAGGGATGCTGTACTTTGTCGAATGCTTTTTCTGCGTCTATTGACATGATCATAGGGTTCTTATCTTTAAGTCTATTGATGTGGTGGATAACATTTATTGATTTCCATATATTGAACCATCCTTGCATCCCAGGGATGAATCCTACTTGATCATGGTGCACAATTATTTTAATGTGCCTTTGTATCCGATTCGCCAGTATTTTTTGAGGATTTTTGCATCTAGGTTCATCAGAGATATTGGTCTGTAGTTTGCTTTCTTTGAGGTGTCTTTGTCTGGTTTTGAAATCAGGGTTATGTTGGCCTCATAGAATGAGTTTGGAAGGGCTCACTCTTTTTCTATTTCCTGAAATAACTTGAAAAGTATTGGTATTAATTCTTCATTAAAGGTTTTGTAAAACTCCGCTGTATACCCATCCGGTCCTGGGCTTTTCTTGGTTGGTAGTCTTTTGATTGCTTCTTCTATTTCATCCATTGATATTGGTCTGTTCAAATTGTGTGTATCCTCCTGACTCAGTCTGGGCAAATCATATGTCTTAAGAAATTTATCGATGTCTTCACTATCCTCTATTTTATAGGAATATAGGTTTTCAAAATAATTTCTAATTTTGTCTTCTGTATTTCTGTAGCATCTGTTGTGATATTGCCTTCTTCATCCCGTATGTTAGTGATTTGAGTTCTCTCTTCTTCTCTTCGTTAGCATGGCTAAGGGTCTGTAAATCTTATTTATTTTTTCGAAGAACCAACTTTTAGTTTTGTTAATTTTTTCAATAGTTTCTTTTGTTTCAATTTCATTGATTTCTGCTCTGATTTTAATTATTTCTTGCCTTCTGCTGTATTTGTTGTTGTTTTGTACTTCCTTTTCTAGGGCTTTGAGATGAAGTGTGAGCTCATTTATTTTTTGGTTTTTCTTTTTTTTTGAGGAATGACCTCCAGGCAATGAATTTCCCTCTTAAAACTGCTTTCATTGTGTCCCATAGATTCCAATATGTTGTGTCTGTATTTTCATTTATCTCTAAGAATTTTTTGATTTCCTCCTTTATGTCTTCTGTAACCCTTTGATCATTCAGTAACATATTGTTCATTTTCCATGTGATATAGGATTTTCCCTTCCTTCTTTTATCATTGATTTCCAGTTTCATTCCACTATGATCGGATAAAGTGCATGGTATTATCTCCACCCCTTTATATTTACTAAGGGTTGCCCTATGGCATAATATATGGTCTATTTTTGAGAAGGATCCATGTGCTGCTGAGAAAAACGTATATCCACTTGAAGATGGTTGATATATTCTATATATGTCAGTTAAGTCTAGGTTATTAATTGTGATATTGAGTTCTATAATTTCTTTATTCAACTTTTGTTTGGAGGATCTGTCCAATGGTGAGAGAGGTGTGTTGAAGTCACCCATAATTATTGTGTTGTGGTCTATTTGATTCTTGAACTTGAGGAGAATTTGTTTTATGAACATCACAGCACCATTATTTGGTTCATAAATATTGATAATTGTTATGTCTTGTTGGTGAATGGTTCCTTTTAACAGTATATAATGTCCGTCCTTATCTCTTTGGATTAATTTAGTCTTGAAGTCGATTTTATTCGATATGAGGATGGCCACCGCTGCTTGCTTGCAAGGACCGTGTGCGTGGTATATTTTTTCCCAACCTTTCACCTTCAGCCTGTGTACGTCTTTTCCAGTCAGATGTGTCTCCTGGAGGCAGCATATTGTTGGATTTGTTTTTTTAATCCATGTTACCAGCCTATGTCGCTTTATTGGAGAGTTTAAACCATTAACGTTCAGAGTTACTATTGATGTATGTTTTGTACTTCCAGCCATGTTTGATTATTTATCTCTCTTTTTTTAATTTAGTTTGTTTCTCCATGATTAGCTTTCCCCCCACCGTCTGTCCTTACGAGGTACTTCCCACTGTTGGCTTTGGTTATTGTTATTCATTTCTTCCTCGTGTAATATTTTGCTCAAGATTCTTTGCAATGCTGGTTTTCTGGATGCAAATTCTTTTAGCTTTTGTTTATCATGAAAAATTTTTATTTCGTTGTCGTACCTGAAGCTTAATTTTGCTGGATACAGAATTCTTGGTTGGCATCCACTGTCTTTCAGTGTTTGAAATACGTTGTTCCAGGATCTTCTCGCTTTCAGTGTCTGTGATGAAAAATCCGTTGTTAACCTTATTGGTTTACCCCTAAATGTAATCTGTCTCTTTTCTCTTGTAGCTTTTAATATTTTCTCTTTGTTCTATATATTGGATATCTTCATAACAATGTGTCTTGGTGTTGGTTTACTGTGATATTGTATGCTCGGTGTCCTGTATGCATCTACAATTTGTATATCTGTTTCCTTTTTTATTTCTGGGAAGTTTTCTGTAATTATTTCGTTTAGCAGGTTACTCATTCCCTTGGTTTGAATCTCTATCCCTTCCTCTATCCCAATGACTCTTAAATTTGATTTTTTTATGTTATCACATAACTCTTGGATGTTTCTCTCGTGATTTTTAACTAGCCTATCTGAGTTGGCTAGACTCTTTTCAAGATGATATATCTTGTCTTCATTATCTGACGTTCTGGCTTCTATTTGCTCCACTCTATTAGTGATACTCTCATTTGAGTTTTTAATTTGGTTTATAATTTCCTTCATTTCTAAGATTATTGTTTGATTCTTTTTTATAATCTCTATTTCCTGATAAAGATGCTTAACTTCTTCTTTTATCTGTTTATATAATTCATTCTCAATGTGTTCTTTCGCTGCTTGAATTTGCTGTCTCGTATCCTCTTTAAGGTTCCGTTCCATCTGTCTAAGGTGTTCCTTGAGTTCTTTATATGACCATTTTTCTGATGACTCTATATCCTCCTGAATATTTAGGCTGCCCTGCATTGTTTGCATTCCTTTTCTTCCTTGCTTTTTCATGCTGCTCATGTTGCTTCTCATTCTGTTTGACTGCTGAGTTACTGTTTACTCCTATAAATTTATTTGATGCTTGGGAGGAAAGGTATTAGAAGTGAAGGGAGGAATTCACTAAAGAGAATGAGAGTAAGTAGGTAGAATTCAAGGAAGGGGGAATTAGAAAATTGAAAAGAAATGTAAAGACAGAAGAAAAGAAGGAAAGAGAAAAAAATAGAAAATTAAAAAGAATTTAAAGAAAAATAATAATAATAGAAATGAAAAATGAAATTAAAAAATAGAATAAAATAAAATGGATTAAAAAAACATTTAAAAAGACAGCAAAAAAGAAAACAAAATTTTATAAATGCAGTCCTAGAGTTCGATTAACTGTTCTTCCAGTAGATGGAGCTATGCCCACCGTGCCAAGTTTCTCCTCTCAGTAGGCGGGAGTCAATCACTGTGCAGCAGTTCTTCCTCCTGGACTGGGCGGGTCTCCACTCCTGCTGTTCGCCGTGTGGGCAGGGCCTTTCGCAGAGCCGGGCGGGGGTCGTTTGCAGCGCCAGGCTGGCAGGTGGGGGGTGGTCCTTTGCAGCTCCGAACCGCCAGAGGTGGTTCACAGAGCCAGGCCGGCGGGGACCGGGCAGGCAGCGCCCGCTCCCATACTCACTGCAACGTGTGGGCAGCGGCCGCTTGGTGGCGGCCGGTGGCGGTTCACAGAGCCGGACGGGTGGGGGCCCAGGCAGGCAGCGCCCATCCCCACATTCGCTGCAATGTGTGGGCAGCGGGCGTTTGGCGGCAGCTGACGGCTGCTCACAGAGCCGGGCCGGCGGCGCCCGCTCCTATGCACGCTGCAACGTGTGGGCCGTGGCATCCGGCGGCGGTTGGCGGTGGTTCACAGGGCCGGGCCGGCGTGGGCCCAGGCAGGCAGCGCCCGTTCCTAAGTTCGCTTCAACGTGTGGGCAGCGGCCGGCGGCGGTTCACAGAGCCGGGCCGGCGGGGGCCCAGGCAGGCAGCACCCGCTCCCACGTTCACTGCAACATGTGGGCAGCGGCCGTCCAGCGGCGGCCGGCGGTGGTTCACAGAGCTGGGCTAGCGTGGGCCCAGGCAGGCAGCTCCCGTTCCTAAGTTCGCTGCAACGTGTGGGCCCCGGCCGGCGGCGGTTCACAGAGCTGAGCCGGCGGGGGACCAGGCAGGCAGCGCCCGCTCCTGAGCTCGCTGCAACGTGTGGGCCGCGGCTGTCTGGCGGCGGCCAGCGGCGCTTCACAGAGCCGGGCCGGCGTGGGCCCAGGCTGGCAGCGCCCGTTCCTAAGTTTACTGCTACGTGTGGGCAGCGGCCGGCAGCGGTTCACAGAGCCGGGCTGGCGTGGGCCCAGGCAGGCAGCGCCCACTCCCAAGCTCGCTGCAACGTGTGGGCCGCGGCCATCTGGCAGTGGCTGGCGGCGGCTTACAGCGCTGGGCCGGCGGGGGCCCAGGCAGGCAGCGCCTGCTCCCACGTTCGCTGCAATGTGTGGGCAGTGGCTGTCCGGCGGCTGCCGGTGGCGGTTCACAGAGCTGGGCCGGCGTGGGCCTGTTCCTAAGTTCACTGCAACGTGTGGGCCGCGGCCAGCGGCCAGTGGCGGTTCTCAGAGCCCGGCTGGCGGGGGCCCAGGCGGTCAGCGCCCGCTCCTAAGTTCGCTGCAACGTGTGGGCAGCAGCAGCCTGGCGGTGGCCGGCGGTGGTTCACAGAGCCGGGCCGGCGGGGGCCCAGGCAGGCAGCGCCCGCTCCTACGTTTGCTGCAACGTGTGGGCCGCGGCTGCTTGGCGGGGGCCGGCGGCGGTTCCCAGAGCCAGGCCGGCGGCAGCCCAGGCAGGCAACGTGTGGGCTGCAGCCATTTGGCGGCGGCCGGCGGGACTGTGCCCCTGCTCTGCGTTGCCGAGATTCAGTCGTCTGGGACAAGCTGACACCTCCAATTAAACTTACTAGTTCCCGGCAGGTCTCCTTTCAGCGGAATTTTGCTAGAAGTTTCTCAGCAGGACGCATGTAGGTGTATTGATGAGTCTCTCTGATCCCGTTACCACGGAGGCATTGAAAGTGCTGCCTCCTCGCCGGCCGCCATGTTGGGTCCCCCTACATGCTTTCTTGTTCCCATAGTCCATGGAGCAAGTGCCAACTAATAGACTTTAGAGGTAATAAATATAAGCAAGTCCAACTTTATGTAGTAATGTTGTAGCAATGGGAATGAGTAGAACAACCCCCCCAAAATATCAAAAGTTTATTTGTTGTTCATTGTTATGGTTTGTATATGGTTTGAGTGTGTACTCCAAGGATTTATGTGTTAAAATTTAATTTCCATTAAATGGGTGGAAACTTAATCTGACTATGGTGCTTACATAGAGCCTTGGAGAAGTATAGGAGTAGATACGTTCATCAGGGTGAAGTCCTCATGATTGAAAATTGTTGGCTTTATAAAAAGAAGGCAAGACCAGAATACACATAAGCAAGCTGCCTGTCTCTTGCCATGTGATGCTCTGTGCTGCTGGGGACTTAGTGAGCAAGGACATCACCAGATTAAGCTCCTTGAGTTTGGGCCAGAAGTATAAGCCAAAATAGACCTCTTTCTTTATTACTTGCCCACTCTGTGCTATTATGTTATTAGTCACAGAAAAGAGACTGACACATTAATGTTATGAAAACTCTCAGATAAAATGTTAGGTAGGGGAATCCTTCATCCTCCCTAGGGATACTACCCTTGAAAAGGTGTAACCATTGAAAAGGTGGAGTGGGGAGACCTGGTCAATCATTCATTGGCCCTCAAGGTCTCCCACTTTGAAAGGATACAGCTCACATAGTCATATTTAATTTCAAGAGAGGTATATGCCCAGAAAAGAAGAACAAGAAATATCTGGGAACAGTCTGAATGTCTATTAATAATAATTAAAAACTGTTTCCAAAGTGATAGCTTCAATTTACATACCTGGTAGACAGGACAAGAGTCCCATTGTTTCATAACCTGCTAAAACTTTTACTGTCAGATATTCTGATGTTCTCAATATGATACACATGAGCTAATTATCATTCAAATTTAATTATCCTGATTAATAATTTGATCCTGTTTCTATTGATTATGTAGTAAGTATTCTATTTTAAAAATGTTTTAAACCTTTACTTTGTTTTAACTACCAGAGTAGTAGCATCTATCTGAATATAGTTGCTCATTCTTATACAGACTAAAGAGAATGTGGTAAACCATATCTATCAGTTCAGCAAATGCGAAGGTTTATATACATTTTTAAGATATTGGGCTGGGGTTGTGGCTCAGCAGTAGAGCGCTCACCTATCATGCGCAAGGCCCTGGGTTCGATCCTCAACACCACATAAAAATAAATGAATAAACAAAATAAAGGTATTGTGTAAAAAAAAGGTTTTTATTTTTTAAATTTAAGATATTGAGAAACACTGATTTAAAAGTAGTGTAATAAAATCTGCACATCATAATGTAGCTGGCTTGTATGTAAGATAAGCCTTGCATATTTTGTTCTTCCTGCTGAGTTCCCATCTATCTTCCTCAGAGTGAATGAATATATTCCCCAGAACTTCTGAATTTGCATACACTAGGGACAAAATCAATAGATCATTAAGTTGTAGTAGTGATTCATTAAAAAAAATATATCAAGATATTTACACTGCCCATATACAGTGCTGAGAAATGAAAATGAAATGATGATTTAGCCAGACACAAATATAAGTACTTTGGATTTCATAATCGAATAGTAGGAAAGTATTTTAATGTCTTTCTTGTTTAATATGGAAGCACTCTGAGACTACCTGACCTGTACTTGCTGGTCAGAGCAATATCAATTTCCAATGACATTTTTATCAAAACTAATCTATAAGAAAGAAGCATAAGATAACATAGTGAAACATTTACACAGCATCTTCACCAAATTCACAAAACTAAATAAAACAGAACATTGAAACCCAGAAAAACTAAGTGTATGTGCCAAGTTGCCTATTCCAGAGGCTAAGTGCTGTGTGTTACAATATCAAATAAAATATATTTTGTAAGACTAAAAATCTTAGAATATCCACCGTAAGTTCTTGTCTTTACTTTCTTCTCCTACAGAAGCTTCCATGGGCAAAACACCTTATTTCTTACTCTAACATTCACCTGAGACTTTCTAGGGAAAAAAATACAAATACAACTGAGGCATCTAGATAATTTTTCTGCTTCAAGTGGCTCCACATACCTCTTTCAGAATTAAATATATTTTAAGAAGGAAGAAAAAAAAAGACTTAAAAGTAATCCCTGGTTTTGAAGTGAAATGTTTTCTAATCCTTATGTATTTTTGTCTTGTTTTAATTGGCTATTGACAATATTTTGCAAATTACTGTGTAGCTTCCTACAATTTTGCAGCAGAACCTCTAGGATTCTGCATACATTTGACTTGAATTTTTGAGCTTTAAACATATTTTTATCATTTCAAAGTCAAGTTAGAAAATATGTCTTATACCAAATTTTAGCATATTGGAGACAAGCAATACTTGCATTTTGTTGTTGAATTAATTTTTTTCTTTGTTTTTTTGGTGTTGGCGTTATTAAAAAGCTTTTTCTGAGATTTTGATTGGTAAGTATTTAAAATTATAAATGAATAAATTTTATATTACAAATGAAATTATAACATTGGTAAAATATGTTTTAAAATAACATTTTATCAGTTGCAAACTGTCTTTGAAAATAAGAAATTTTTGATACGGTATAATCAAAAAAATAAATTTTAAAAAATCACACACTAACACTGTCATTTATAACCTGAGTTCAAGTCATTACATCATAAAATTGTTAAACTTTTCATAATAATTAACTTAAAAACAAATGTATAGATTCAAATACAAATAACAAATTTATATTAATAAAACACTCTTTCATTGTGTTTTATAAAAATATTTTTATTACAAAAGATGTCATTTAAAACTATAGTCTTAATTATACATATGTATGTGTGTGTCTATCTAGCTTAGATTTATTTTCAGTGTTTAGAAGCCAAAACAATTTTCTATGTGTCAGGATGAATACCTAGGAAACTATAACTATTAAGTAATGTTGCTCCTGAGGTTAAAATTAACATATTATGTCCATTTAACTATTCAAATTCAAGTAGAAAATATTTTCTCTGTGAAGAATATATAATGCAATGAATTTAGTTGGATATTATGCCAAACTAGAGTCGACATTTACTTTAATTTCTTAAGACTTAAAAGATTTAAAAACTATCAAAACTATAGATTTCTGTAAACTTTCTTTTAAAACATGATGCTAAATTTGGGTGGCAACGAGTTCAAACTCCTTGCTACAAATTCAAAGGGAACAGTTATTATCATTCAATATTAAAAGTCCTCCCAAAGGGGGCAATACAATGAGTGAAGCACCCAGAACTGAGAAGCACTGTGGGAAGCCAAGCAAGGCCCTGAGCCCTGTCCTGCTTAGAAGGATAGCTTCTATGGAGGTTTGTAGTGTTTAATGTGAATGTGGGGCCAGAATTCCCAGATTTTGTGACTTTTCATAAGGACAATGGAAAAAAAAAAGTTTAAATATGTTTAAATGTTAGTTACCCCCAAATGGAAACACAGTGATAGTGCTGGCAAGTAAACAAGATAGGCAATCGGTACCTCCCAACTATATAAATCAAGCTCCTTCCAAATCACTCCTACTCAAATTGAAAGAGACAAAACAATGTTGGTGATTGGATTATGCATTTTAGTTTCGATATTAATTGATTCTGTCTTGCAATTATTTTAAATAATTTCATTTTGTATGACTCACAGGGATGTATATATGTCTGTATCATAAAACAATGTATTCAATATTTAATCTATATAAAAAACAATAAGTGGGGAGGGGAAGATTAGAAGATATAGATTAGACAATGGGGTATGGAGGGAAATGATGGGGGTATAGGAAAAGGAAAGACAGTCAAATGAATCTGACATGATTTTCCTATGTGCATATATGTAAATATATGTACATATATGAAAACATTACAGTGAATCCCACCATAATGTACCTTTACAGGAATGGGGTACTAACTAGAATAAGATATATTCCATGTTTGTGTAATTACATCAAAATGGATTCTACTATTATGTATAACTAAAAAGAACAAATAAATTTTAAAAATTTAAAAATCAGGCTCACACATAATATGTAAAGCCACTTAAGCATTTATATAATTTTTGAAATACCTATTTCAATTCACTTTATTCTGCTTCCCTTAAGTACTTAGAATTTGTTAAAAATCTATAGGTGAATATCCTTTCACAAAATAATGGTTTTAAACTTTATTTAACTATTCAACTCCTTACAAAAGTATTAAAGAGGAAATTTTCTTGACTCCTTACCCATATTTCATAATGTTTTCAAATTACCTTATAGGAATTTAGAACTAGAAGCATTTTCAAAAATAGTTTAATAAAATTGTTTATGTCATAGATAACTGATCCAAATGGGTGAAGTTATTGTCCAATGTCAGAGATAATTAACAATAGGACTCAGAATCCAAAAAGAATAAAGTTAAGAAGTAGTATTTAAATTGGTATGTGAGAAAATGTAGCATACACAATAAATTAAAATATATAATAAATTAAAACAAAATATATAGGTGGTAGATACAGATACATATACCCGAGTGAATTTTATTAGGATGTCTACCTAAATAAGTTTACTTTCATTTTTGGTGGACACTCCCTAATATTTTGGTACTACTAAAAGTGTTGGTAAAGTGGTATCCAAACATTTAAACTAAAGTAAAAATACTTATGAATGGGTAGGTACTATTTGTGAACATTTGGGGAATTTCAAAGAGGCTTGTGGTGGTGGACAAAGCTAGAGTCCTGAGACTCAATAGTCATTAAACTTGGAACTGTCATTCATCTCTGCTTTGCAAATAAGCTGAGAATTCAGAGATTTCTCATTGACAGAAAAATAGGCTTAGTGAGCAGTTCAATACAAAAAGGGTTTTAGAAACTATAAAAATGAGAACAGTGCTTCTGGCTGTCAGAAGAGCTGACAGGATTCAGACAAACTCCAACAGGGAATGATGGCATTTTCTATTAGAACCACAAAACTGCTTGAGAGACCAGAACTGGATGTTAATATAGCCAGCGTGGATTTGTTCCACATACTAAGTTGCATGCTCTGAGCTCCAAAACAATTCAAATCATATTTCAAATACCCTTTGCTATGGTTTGGATATGGGTTGTCCCCCAAAAGTTCACTTGTGAGATATTATAAGAAGGTTCAGAGGAGAAATGATTGGATTTTGAGAGTCTTAATGCAATTGGTGAATCAATTCCTGATGGGACTAACTAAGTGGTAACTGGAGGCAGGTGAGGTGTGGCTGGAGGAAGTGGTTAATTGGGGGCATGCCTATGAGGTATATATTTTGTATCTGGAGAGTGGCATCTGTGCTCTCTCCTTCTTGATCTCCATGATGTGAGCTTCTTTCCTCTGCCACACATTTGAACACCAAGAAACAGAGCCGGCCTTCGATGGACTAAAACCTCTGAAACCATGAGCACTAAAATAAACTTTCCTTCTCTACAATTATTCTGGTCAGTTCTTTCAGCAGCAAAGAAGCTGACTAACACACTCTCAAGAGTTGTAAAAAATTATACTCATTTAAGGAAGGGGGCTCTTTTCTTCTTTAGAGATAACCAAAACCCTGGAGGTGGTATATTTTGCACCATTCCAGAAATTGAAGGTGAGGGTGAAGATATGGATCATTCTGTACTTCATGACAGTTTTACTTTTACCATATCTTCTTCTGTTCCATGACATTGTTATTCAGGCTAGTCTTCTCCTGTATGTTGAACAGGCTTATTGAGCCCACCGTGGTGACACTGCCACTGAGGGCATGCTCAGCTACAAACACCTTAAGCACTACCCTCTAGTAGTCAGTCTTTATCAGCACCACTCAGTCATTCCCATTTGTAAAGATTCATGCAAATTGACATATTATAGCTCTCAAAGTCTCTCTGGTAGAATCATTTTCCCCCTTCTTAACTCCTGGTACAGACACATCTCTCTCCTTCCTCTCAATGAGCACCTCTCTCCTCAAAACTCTTGTATGGATGTTTCCATGCCACCACCTAAATGCTATGCTTTTATCAATTATATGAAATAACATACAGATTAAATAATTCAGAATTACATGATATAAATTGGACATTTCTGACCTGTCACAGTAATGCTTATATGGTGAAACCAAAAGATTAGATATTAAGGCAGAATCATGAGTTAAATAGTGTACTTTTTTTTATATACAAGGATACCAGTTTCTTCTTGTATTTATAAATACAAGTAACATTATGATAAGACAAACAAATTTTTATTTGTTTATACTAAATCTTATCTAGAAGTCAAGGACTATGACTTTATAGTATGAAGAAAACAGATAGGTAAGTGGAATTATCCATAAAATAAATTCTTCCCTGATGCTATGTGTGAGTTTACTATTTATGATCTGAAGAAATATTTTATTATATTTATGTCTCATTTATTAATTTGCCAATTAAAGTAATTCCACATATTGTATTCCATCAAAATTATTGTTTCCATGTTAAAATGTGAAAAGATTTCAAATTCTATTCTACTATTTTCTATCTCAGTTCTTGGTCTCTGGTTTTAGTTTTAGCAAGAAAAAGTATAAGGAGGTAATAAACATCATGGAGGATAAAGGATATGAAGATGTATTCATTTATTACAACACAATATTAGCATTCACTATGATAAACAGTCTATTCACACATGGAGAATTTGCTATATAAAGTAATATAATGAAGCAAAAAGATCTTCTAGATTATAATCGGCAGATATAATACATGATGTCATAAGTTAAGTATTATTGGGGTAACCATATAATTTACTATCAAAATTTGGACGATTTTGCTCTGGAACATCTAGCACAGACAGGACTGTTATGGTTTGGATGTGAGGTGTCCCCCAAAAGTTCACATGTGAGACAAGGCAAAAAGGTTGAGAGGAGAAATGATTGGGTTTTAAGAATCTTAACCCAATTAATTGAGTGTAACTGAAGTGGCGGGGTGTTGCTTAAGGAGGTGGAGAATGTGGCATGGCTTTGGGGTATATATTTGTATCTAGTATGTATTTGTATCTCTCTCTGCTTTCTGATTATCATGGGAGCCACATCCCTCTGCCACACTCTCCCACCATTATGTTCAGCCTCACCATGAGCCCTGAGGGATGGACTCTGCTATATATGAATAAACTTTTCCTCCTCTACAATTGTTCTTATATGCTCTTTTAGTTACAGAAGCAAAAAAGCTGACTAAAATTGGTACCAAGAAGTGGGATCATTGCTATGGTTAACCCAACCATATGGCTCAGAAGCTTTTTGAGCATTTTGGAATGGGTTGGAGGAATTTTGAGATGGGTAGCAGGTTGTTTTAAGTGGAGCTCAATGGCCAATTCTGGTGGGAAGCTTAGAAGACTGAATGCCAATAGGACCATGGACAGTGAAGACAGGGCTCAGGAGAGTTTAGAGGAAAAGGAGGACACTATTGGATTAGAGACCATTGTGTTATGTGCTAGCTGAAAAGTTGTCTGCATTTTGCACGTCCTGAGACTTTCTGTGAGGCTGATTTTAAAAGCTATGGACTTCTTAATCTGGTAGAAGAAATTTCTAGGCAGCATAGCATTTAGGTGGTGGCGTAGATATTGCTGGCAGCTTTTAGCCAAATTAATTGTGATAATCAGGAGCAGAAAGCAGAGCAGAAAGATTTGTTGGAAAACAGGGACTGGAGAGGCAGGAGTAAAATGGCTAAGACATTACCATCACTACAGAAATGCTAAAGATTTTGGCCAGAAGCAGTAGGAAACATGGCTTGAGGGCATCTAAAGGATTGGCAAGACCACACCCACCTCAAGCTCAAAGGAGTAAAAGTAAAAATTCTTTTCTGAAGAGTGTTTTCAACATGCTTAGCCAGCCAGACACTCAAAGGTTGCTGCAGCTAGGGTCTCTCGTGTCTTGGCTGCTGCTTAAGATGGTAGACCTTGGCGTTAACTATGTGGTGCTGGTTCTGCAAGAATGCAGAATACTAAAGTTAGTGGGTCACAGAAGCTTCCACCAAGATTTCAAAGGAAGGCCTCAGAGGCCAGGCAAAGTGCAAAACTGTCCTTGCAGGCACCCCGAGAAGTCAAAATGTGGAATTGTGAGGAGAAAGCCAAAGCTTCAGTGGAGACCACCAAGAAATGCCAGTAATGTAGGACAATGTCCTAAGAAAGCTACAGGAATCGAGCAGAAAAAAGTCAACAAACAGGTCATTTGGGCTGAAACCAACAAGGTCATGGGGCAGAACTACACAAGCCATTTGAAGAGGACATCATGCCATATGCTCCAGATGCCATACATAGAACTACAGGACTTGTTTGCCCAGTCGGATTTCAGTCTTGCTTTGGTTCTATCCCTTCATTCTATGCCCCTAATTTTGTGAATGAAATGTTTACTCTATTTACCATTATATATCAGATACTTGTAAATCGCTTTTAATTTTACATGAGCTCACAATGTGAGATTGCTTCGAACCTCAGAGAAGACTTTGGACTTGAACTCTGAGCAATCTCAGAACTGTTAAGACTATGGGGACTCCTGGGAATGGACTAAATGTACATTGTTAGATGAGTGTAAACTTTTGGGGGCCAGGGGTGGAATGTTATGCTTTAGATGTGGTGTCCCCCCAAAACTCATGTGTGAGACAATGCAAGAAGGTTTGGATGAGAAATGATTGGGTTATAGCCTTAATCAGTGAATTAATCCCTGATTGAATTAACTGAGTGGCAACTGCAGGCAGGTGGAAGATGCCTGGAGGAAGTGGTTCATTAGGGACATGGCTATGGGGTATACATTTTGTATCTGGAGAATAGAATAAGTCTCTGCTTTGACTGTCCTATGAGCTGCTTCCCTACACCACACTCTTCCACCATGATGTTCTGCCTCACTTCAAGCCCAGAGGGATGGAGCTGGATTCTATGGATTGAGACCTCTGAAACTGTGAGGCCTTAAATAAAATTTTCCTCCTCCACAGTAGTCACAACAATGAAAAAACTAAAACAAGGACCATCTTGGGGAAAAGGAGCCATGGAGTCACTCAGAATAAAGTATTTTATGAACACATTGAAGTTATTTTATGGACACAAAAGACAGATGATTTAAACCTAGTTGATAGAACATATGGATACAAGTCTGTTACTGTTTTGTGTGTCTGTCTTTTCTCCATCCCAGTCCAGGAACCTGAATTAATGGTCTCAAAGTTGTGTCATTAATTTATTCAAAAATATGTGTCAAATTTCTTTGGACTTTGATTTTGACACTTTTGTTATAATCTACAAGTGGTACCAAATATATTAATAAGGAGATTTTGGTTTTAGAAATAAAGAAATCTAAAGAGTATCTATCAACTCTATTTTACATATGAGGAAATTGAATTCCAGAGTAATTAATTAATTAATCTATGCTGTATTTAGTAGGTAGAAGACTTGAAACTAGATCATAAATTCAAAGCTTTTTAAGACTTTATTTTTCAAAGAATTTTTACTTGAAGAAGGGTTACAAAGATAGAAGTTAACCTAAAGTTCTCCTATATCCTTCATCTAGTTTTCTAATGTTTACATAACTGTGCTACAATTATCACAAGTGTGTGTGTATGTGGTATTGGAGATTGAACCCATTGGTGCTCTGCCCCTGAGCTACATCCTCAGTCCTTTTATATATTTTATTTTGATACAATATCTTACTAAATAGCTCAGGTTGGCTTTAAATTTTTGATACTCCTGCCTCAGCCTCTTGAGTCCCTGGGATTACAGGCATGTGCCATTGCACCAGCTCACAAGTTATTGTTTTTTTTTTATTACATTATGAAAAATCTTAGTTCAGATTTATTACTTTTAAAGTAAGTGCAGAAAGATACATTTCATAATTGAGAAAAATGCTGAAAAAATTAATAATACATTAGCAACCAAAGGAAACATACTTGGTGTCAAAAAATTGGGGATTCTTGGAATCAAGTAAGGTGTCTACTAACAGTTAAATGGATAAAGAAAATGACTTGCGCGTGCGTGCACATATACACACAGGCTCATATAATATTATTCAACCATGAAAAAGAATGAAATCTTGTCATTTGTGGCAAATGGAACTGAAGGAAATTATGTTAAGTATAATAAGCCAGGCATGGAAAGACAGGCTTCATATTCTCACTCTTCTATGGAATCTAAAAAAGTTGACTTTATAGAAAAAAAGAGTAGAATATCGGTCAAAAGAGGATATGAAGAGAAGTGGGAAGAAGAGGTCAGATAATGTGCACCAAAATATAATGAGAGAGGAGAAATATGTTCTAGAGTTCTATAACACAGTAAGGCGACTATAGTTTACAATAATTTTTAATATATTTTATAAAGAATTAGAAGAGAGGAGTCCAAAGGTTTCCAAAACAAATTATAAATATTTAGAGATGAAAATGCTAATTACCCTGATTTGATCATTATAAATTGCATATATGTAATGAATTATACTGTGCCACACAAATTATACAATTAAAGATAGATATTTAGAGGAAGATTTGTGATTCTTTCTAATACTAATATTTGGGTATCTATTAGGATGACATATTTGCAACTGGAATATTGAGGTTTGGAGAATTTGGAATGATACTAAGAACTCATTTAGTTCTCTATAAAATCAGTGTGAGCTTCCATAGATTGTTTCATAAACTCGTCTACCAAAGAGTGTATTTATGCCATTAAATACCTAAATGCTATTTGAGTCTTTTATAGGATAAAGTTCAATAACTCATCTTCAAAGTAGTGTAATCTTAAAGTACTTCTAGCCAACAGGTCTATTTGTATGACTTATTATAAAAGACCTAGGATAGATGTTATACTCTTTTAGTATATATTTGCTCCTATTTCCTTTGTGCCTCGTTGAATGAAAAAACCAGACCACATACATTGAATTCTCATACTTTGTCCCTTGAGAAAAAAAAAAATTTGCATAGAAAAAACACACAAAGAAAAAATTATTTAGGCCTTTGTTTTGTTTTAATATTTGGATTGTGGAAAGTATAAAACTTTCAGTTTTTAGGACTTCAAATTTTCTAAATTCTTTCATAACTCTCTTTTTTTCTCATCAATACCTTGTAGTAAGAGATAGTCTTCTTATTTTCCTTTATTCAAAATTTATTTTGATATTTTTAACAAGGCAGTCATGCCCACCCAAATCTCCTTGTCCTATCTACCATTTTAGTGCACATTGGCCTGATTTTCCTCAACAATAGGATTGGGGGTGGAGTGGGAGGGGGCATCCCACCATTGGGTGTATTAATTCCACAGCATTTATGTTCAGTGAAGGATAAAGCCAACTGCAGCCACTATATGAAAGTACTCAGAAAAAAAAAATGCGGCACTGGTAGTCGGAAGACTGGCCGACATGTATTGAACTAATTATCCTAGGAATGGATCTTGCTAAATGGTTAAGGGGAGTTAGTGTATATATACCTCAGCTTGCTCACACTTTGTGGGATTGTTTTAAACCTAGTGTTTTAATCTGGTTCCCTAGAAATCCCAGAGATATTAAGCTCCGTTTACTCATGGTGATAACCTGCTCAGTAATTCACCCTTTATTGCCTTTCTGTCCTTTCCTGTCTTAAGATTCCCGTGTTCCTACTATGTCTCTTGAAATCACATTACTGCTCAGTAATTCACCCTTTATTGCCTTCCTGCCCTTCTCTGTCTTAGATTGCCATGCCCCTACTATGCTTCCTGAAATCACTTACAAAATAGTCTACTTGCACTTGAATCCTCAATTCTGGGTGTACTTCTGGTGGGACACAAATTCAGGAAATATTTTCCAAAGCTTCATCTGAAGAAACATCCAGGTAGAGAATTTACGTTCATCAATAACAGGATTGTAGGAAAGGCAGGGGCTTGAAAAATAAGTGGGTTTAGGAATATTTGTGGAATATTCCTAATCTGTGGGTTTAGAAATACCTATCCCTAAATGGGTTTAGGAATATCTCATGAAAGCTAATCATTGCTACTGAAAATAGATTATTTTATGTCCCTATGTCAGCCAAAAACAAAAAGGGAAAGGATCGTCGATGGAAGTCAATAAAGAATGGAGATTTTGTTCTTTACAATAATATTTTCTACCAGAGTTGCTTATGTTTATAACTTAATTAGCAAGGAAAGACACACAAGTTATAGAGTGTCTTATGGTGTTAGAAAATACTAAATTAGCAGGTTTCAATTGCTGAGTTAATTAAAAATAAAAGTTTGTTTTGGAGAATTAAAAGGCTAAGTTCTTCTATTATATTTTTGAAAAGTGCCTTCAGTTTATTAAAGGTACATCACAATGAATACTAACAGACTGGTGAGTGCTGTTCTTTTATTTGTTATCTGACTAAACAGACAATAGGTAAAATATCTATTTTACATCTTCTTAGAATTGCAGAGATACAGATACTAAGAATAATATAGAATCATAATTTTTAAAGAAAACAATAAAACATAGTAAGGAATATAAGGTTAACTAATTTGTAGTTTATGACAACTTTCATTGACCAAAGTGATTCATAGACTACTCCTTTAGATGTCTGATTATGTCTTGGGAGAGTCTAATTCCTGTCATATCATAGCTAGGTACTATTAAATGTTCCATTCATATTAAAAATGCTGTTCTCTGCTACTGAGCTCCATGGAGTGGTAGGTACTGTTTAAATATTAAAGAAATAGGGTCAAATAAATACCATAGAAATACAGTGACTTGTGATTTTACAATTTCAAACTCAGTCTTTTCACAATTCAGAACTAAACTCTACTGAATACTATGCCTGAGCTTTAATGCAATATATTTTTGAGTTATCTTTGTCTTTCAATTGTCTTTGTTCCTTGTATGTTATTCTTTCAAAACAATCTAGGGCCAGATGCCAGCCCTTTCTTATTTTTTTTTTTCATTTAAAATGTCTTTATGAATTTTTGTAATACATAGAACACTTTGATTGCACCGTTTTTGGCATTAGCCTTTTATTATCTTGACTACCACATATTTCAAGCTCTGTTTTTATTCTTATCCAACCTCCCTTCTTTACCCAATTTTGTGTATAAATATTAAATCCTCTTTCTTTTGGTCATGAAGGCTATATCATGGTTTACAACATTATATGTCAGATTGAAATTCCTGGCTTTGGAATATGCACAATTATGCACTAACTCACCTGCTTTCCCTTTATCCCAGGTCTTCGCAGCAGATCTTCTTAGTTGAGGCAAATGTTTTTCTCATAGTCCAGGTGAACTTGTCCTCCCAAACTAAATGTTATTCTGTTCTTCATTCAGCAGATTGCTCTCTTTCATTACTTAAAAGGCACCAGGAATCCCAATATTTCCTAGCTGTTTTTTCCACTAAAGGATACTGAGTATGATTAGTATTTTTTCCCCATTCCCTTTGCAATCTATCAGGAATTAACATCCCCCCCCCCCGCTACCCCCCCCCCCCATTCTCTTTGGTTATTGCCCGAGACATGCATGTAATATTTGTTAGGATATATATATATATATATATTATATATATATATATATATATATATATCTCCTATATATACATATATCCTACCATATAATTTTAATGAAGTCCCTCCTTATGCTAGTTCAGTCATCTTTCAGGTTGAAGTACTAGAGTAGCAAGCATATTCATTCCAGAAATCTAGTATGTTTATCTTTTTACAGTTTAGATCACTTCACCACATATATATTTCTCTTTTGACTTCTACAAATCATGGGGATTGGAGTTGGAGTTGGAGTTCCTGCTTTATGTGGGGAGGAACCTGAAGCTCTAGTGCCTTGCAGTATTCAAGATGACAGGACATGGAATCTTGGAAGAGCTGAGTTTGAATTATTACGATGATGTTTATAATTGTGTGCCTTTGAGTAGATTACTAATATCTTTAAGCCGAAACTGCCTCATAAAATGGGGATACTAATAATAAATGATATACTGTATTGTAATGGATAGAGTATGTAAAGTGGATTGCTTGCCACATGGTAAGAATTTAATAAATGGGAACGCGATAAGGAATTTGCCCAAGATACAGTATGAGAATAGTTTGCAAGGACCTGAAACCACGATTTCAGCCTCTGAAGGCCAGGTTTTCCCACTGCTTTTCCCTGCTTCCTATCACACTGAGTTAATTAAAACTACTAACTTGATGAATGACCTTGAACAAAATACTTCAGGAGTCAGTTTACTCATCTGTAAAATGAAGGACTTGATTTAGATAATTTCCAAGGACCTCTAAGAGTTTATTCCAGCTACTTTAGATTCCCCCTCCCCGGGTGTTTTAGGGTTGAGGTACAGGTTCGTGATAGATCCAAGATCTGTGAAATCCAAGACTGTGCACATCGTCTTGAATTTTATTCCTACATTCATATTTCGTTCAATGTTTAGTTTTGTGTGCACACTCAGCTGTTGCCTGTATTAAGCCTGCCTACCAGAGCTTTGTGGAGACCCACATCTAGCTTTATTTATTTATATCCTGGCTTGTTACCGAAAAGGATTTAAGGCGGCGAGTGACACTATAAGTCCCCTGACGGTGTCACATACTGCGATTTAAGAAATCCTCTATGATAAATCTCCCGGTTGAAAGTCGCCTATCAGATGTTAACTAATGTCTTTTACCTAACTCTTAAAAATAAAAACTAACACACCTAGCTAGAAGTCCTGGAAGAATACAGTTCGGGTTCTAACCCCAGACCGGACGCTGTCCCACCGGTTGTAAACGGTCACTCAAATGCCCTTCTCAGACAAGCCAAAATTGTCGCCACTCCAGTCCCAGCTGGACCAAGGTCCCATCCCACGCCTTCGCTCCCCTCACCACCCAAGTGTCCTGATTGGGAAGGGGCCTGAAGAACCTTTCCCACATTTCCGTTTTATTGGCTGGCGCGGCTGTCAGTAACATCTCCTTCCCGCCTTCCAGCCTAGCGCGTTTCGTGGACCCCTTGGTTTCTGCGACAAGCCGCTTATGTTTGCCTGAGCCGTGTTGCCGGGGACCGGCGACCTTTCACCTCTTGATTCCCACCGGAGCGCCCCGGCCCGGGTCCTCGCCCCCGCCGCGCGCCCCCGAGCGCGCAAACGCACGCGCACACACTCCCCCCCCCCCCCGCGGCGTCCCCCTCCACCCTGCGCCGCCCCGCGGGCTGAAGCTCCGGCGCTGGGAGGCGGCGGCGGCGGCGGCGGCGGCGGCGCTGCTGAGAGGCAGGGACCGAAGCGCGAAGTGTGTGGGAGTCTACGAACTCAAGCCCTCTCTACCCTCCCCTCGCAGCCAGCCCCCTCCCTCCCGCCAGCTCCCCCCCCTCCGCCCCACAAGCGGGAGAAATAATGAGCGAGACCGGGCGGCAGCGGCAGCAGCGCCGAGCAGCCCAGGCAACGGCAGAACCGCTCCGGCAGCGGCGGCGGCGGCAGCACCAGCAGCGGGAGCGAGCGCAGCGCTAGCGCGGCGCGGGGACCGCCGCGTTCCTTCCCGGCTCCTGCCCTTCTCCGCCGCTCGCTCCTCTCCTCTTCCACCTCCTTCCCCTCCTCCTGCTCATTCACTCTTTCCCTCACTCTCCCCTCCTCCTCGGCTTCTCCCCGCGCCCCGCCAGCCCTCGCGCTCTCCCACTCCCTCTGCCCGTCCTCCCCGCTCCCCTCCTCCCGCTCATTCACTCGCCCCTCTCCCTTCTCCACTCTCTCCCCCTCTCTCCTTTCTTCTCCTTCTTTCACCCTCCGTGTCTCACACCCCCTCCATTCCCCTGTCTCCTTTCTGACACTGCACTGCAGCTGCTCCTCAGCCCTGCCCCCTCCCCAGTGAGAACAAACCAGCAACATTGCTTTTTTTCCTAAAGAGATTTCTATTGATCCGATTAAAAAAACCCAAACCTTAAGAAACCCCAAGCGCAAAAAAGAAAAGAAAAAGCCAAAACAAAAGGGAGAACCTTCTCCCGTAGCAGCGGCAGGAACTGCAAACATGATGGCGGCAGCTCCCATCCAGCAGAACGGGACCCACACTGGGGTTCCCATAGACCTGGACCCGCCGGACTCCCGGAAAAGGCCGCTGGAAGCCCCCCCTGAAGCCGGCAGCACCAAGAGGACCAATACGGGCGGTGGGTATCGCTTCCACCTCCCCGCCGGCCCCATCCCCCGCCGCCCGCCCTGCTTCCCTCCCTCCCGCCGCCTGCCCTCCCTCCCGCGGCCCGGACACCTCCAGCCGGAGCCCGGCGGCTCCCGCGCCCCCTCCCCTGCACCTGCCCCGAGCCTTGCCGTCCCCGACACATTTCCATTTCTGTGTTTATCATTCATCAAAATGGCGACCAGTTTTTCGGAATAGACCTATCTTTACATTTAATCGGTCTAGAAACTGACCATTTAAATATCCTAGACCTGGGCAAGAGGGTCCGTTAAGGAGGAGGAGGATGACCCCCGAGTGAGGTGATGGCCGCTGGAAGATGCGCGCTGCATTTAACAGTCTGATAAAATAAATAAATAAATGGCACTTGGGTAGCGGATTGCGAATGATTGGGGCACCGGAGAGTTTTTCCTCTGTCCATCCCTTGCTTTGGGCTACAAGTAGTATGCAAAATCTTGATGAGTGCATGCCCTTACCGCACTTATATTGTCGGTACAAATATCTCATTGATTTGTCTTCAAGGGTGTGCATACGAGGGGGGTGTCTGGTACGGTGACTTGTTAGTTAACATCCTGCGCTTCCTTGGAAGATGAGTTATAACGGGACCGGTATCGCTTCTTCATTTGCACTGGAGTCATCTTAACAATGCACCCAATGCATCGAAGCAGAGGTGAATTTATCTCCAGCATATACATTAGAAACGGATGGGGGTCTTGTGAGTGGCACACCGCAAAATTTGGAATATTCATTCACATTAAAAAGCTGGATTTATAGGGATATTTTGTATTTAAGATATGCTCAGGTTGGCGGAAATTAAAGTTTATGGAGTTAGTTTTATTTTCTAAAACATTGCATTTTTCTTTTTCTCCGTTCATCGATCCCCTCTCCGTTTTATGATTTTTGGAGAAGGAACAGTATCTCTTTGGTCACTTTCAAATGTATTTCATATAAATGACTCCTAAGCTTTTTAGTATTGGCAAAATTCTTCTTAAGGTCCTTTAATTAATGAGCTTAGGAGATCATAGTAGACTAAGAAGTGCTAAAGAAATACATCAGGATTAGTTAGATTTGTCAGTCCACCACATCCAGTTGTTTCCTGGCACTTACTGAAGGCTTGGAATATATCCTACAGTTTGGGTAGATTATTTGGAAGGGGAATGGTTGTTTTCCGTACTTTAAGTTGGATATAGGCAATGGCTAATTGTAGTTCTTATGTGTTTGCTAATGACAAACAAATTTAGCTCATCGATGTTTACAATTCTGTTTTTTTCTTCTTCTTCAATATGTTAAGTGAAGGTTTGTCATCTTATGAATCTTTGAAGTTTTGTTAAAGGGTCAGTCCCTTTCATTTTGCTATAGTAACCACAGATAGAATTGGAAGACTTCCATGTTTGGAATAACAACTGGAATTTAGTCATCAGTTCCTACAGTGCTGCAAAATATTAGAACATGTTTAGATTTTAATTCCAAGTTTGAAAGTATAAATCCTACAAAATGGGAAACATTTTGTACATATTTTTTAGTGTAATTGGTTCATTTTTATTCTTTAAAAAATTTTAATACCCTTTTCCTACAGCTTTATGCCAAATATTTTAGTTGTTGTTTTTCTCTCCTGAGGGTGGAGTGGGGGTACAAAGTTTTTAAATATCATGTTAACCGAGTATATTTCTTTGCATTTTTCAGAAGACGGCCAGTATTTTCTAAAGGTTCTCATACCTAGTTATGCTGCTGGATCTATAATTGGGAAGGGAGGACAGACAATTGTTCAGTTGCAAAAAGAAACTGGAGCCACCATCAAGCTGTCTAAGTCCAAAGATTTTTACCCAGGTAGGTGCACTGGTGAAGAGATTGTTTGATCAATCTCCAAGGAAAGAAATAGAAGATCTACATGTGTTGTGTTGTCTTGAAAGAGTTTTTTAAACAATAGTAAAGACATATTGTTGTATATTGTGGAAGATTTTTCAGCATATTTACATTGTTGATTATGTCTTTTTCTATAGTTGATATACTGTTTATGTGATTTAGACTAATTACAAGATTATTCTTTTGGATATTTCTCAATGCTTCTTATTAGGGAAAAAAAAAATCCTCAAAAATGGAAAGATAGAAACCTGGACAGCTGGCATCAGGAAATAGGGTTCTTCTGAAGTTTCAGACATCATTGTAATGACAATTAGTCTAGAGCAAATTCAGAAGAGAGGGGGTGGGGAGGCTTCTTAAAGAATGGACCATTTACTTCTGAATCCATTATGTACCTCTTTCTGCTTCATTGCTTTGTTTGTTGGCCTTGGATGAAGTAAAGAGGACAAGTGCTGCCTCTTCAGATTTTTAAAATATTTGGGTTTGATGTAAATGGTATAAGGAAATTTACTATATTATTATGCAAGAAGTAAAATAATGCTTTAAAATTTGTGTTTCTTAAAAGACATTTGATTAAAATATGTTAATAGCGTGATACACTAACCTACTAGAGTATGGCAAGTTTCTTAGGTGGTAATTTTGTGTTTGCCTTTTACTTTTGGGTTTTTTTTTTCTTCTAAGTGTTATGCAGTTCTATATATACATCTTTTTCTCTTCTATTGCTTTAAACAATTTTATTACTCAATATATGTTTTTTTAAGTTTGATGGAGAAATCTCCATAGTACAATAGATACACTAGATAAAACATTACTAGCTGATTTGCTTTTACTTAGATCTAGCTTTCTACCTTTTGGGAATTTATTTTACTTTAGGGTTATAAAAATATTAAGTCAATGCTGAGGGGAATGATGCCGCTTATTTTTTTTCCTGTTGGAAAAGAAAAGCTGATTTGCTTTTAGTGATCTAATTCCGTAAGAGTTCTTTAATACAGCAAAGACATCTGGCATGAATATAAGCAGAACATTTGGAGGACTTCTTTTTCATAGCCAATCGTTTGGTGGTAGAAATGGACCATTATACCGGAGAAGAAGATTATTCAATGGTTGAAACTTTCATTTACTTATATAAATTAAGTGTGGTATTTTTGGTAAACATTAAATTCATTAAGCTAAAGAGTAATCTGTTAAATATGCGGTCTCTCTAAAGTTTGTTTCCTATGAGTATAGTTTTGCAGTTGGCTTTCCATGTCTCTGAAACTTTCCTTATGCATTAGGAAAGTTTGCTAACATATTCACACTCATATGTTTAAAAGGTATATTATGGTAGAAAAAAATCAATGTGGAATTGTGAAAACCCTTACTACAAATAAAATCACTCAAAAGAGCTTGATTGCAGAATTAATAACGTGATAGTTCTAGGAAAAGAGCTGCAATGGTAAATTAAATTCACTGTCAATAGATGAAAATGAAAAAGCTTTTTTGCATTATACATGAGGTGGTATCAGATGTGCAGAGATGTTACAGAAAATTAGTGTTTATCAAAGATATTCCAAATAGTAAATTAAATGCCTTTCATTTGAATATAGTTTATTTTCAGTGGGTTGGAAAGGGTGCAATGAGAATTAGATCTTTTGTTTTTAGTCCACTTAGTTTTGCATTTTTTTCTTATTACATAGAAATTGCTTATTTTATTTATAGTTCTGAGGCATGTTATTTTTGTAAAGCAAGAGAATGTCCCTTGGAAAACAAAATGGAAATCTGGAATTCGATGAATAAAATTTTGTGAGTGTAGTGACGTAACCTGATCAAATGAGAGTTGAAATGTCAGATAAAAGAAGGCTTATTTTTTGCTTGTAACAGGTGGAAACCGATCACACCCTATGGAATCAATTTCAAGAATAAAATAAAGTCTTTAGTTTATAAGAAGCTTTAAGAATTCCGAGGATGTAATATTAAAATGATTTCAGTTTATTACCTGTTTGGATAGATATATCTTTCTTCTTCAGATAGACTTTGATTTTAATATTATTTCTGTTCACACTTGACCACAGCCTGTGCAATTATCTAAGGTCTTAGTATTCTGCAATATAATAGCATCTGAGCTTCTTTCAACTTGTGTTACTCAGATATACATATGGTATTCTTACTTTGCACATCTCAGATAAGCTAAATTATAAAGCTATGATTATTATAACCCAGATATATGGAATTTCCTGTAGGATTATGCAAAAATTTGGAATTCCATTTTTGTGACTTTCAGATGTGTATGTGTATGTGTGTGTATATACATATATATATTTATGACTCATTCTATTAGAATGAATATGCTGATGTTTATTTTGTGAAATACTTTACTGTTTCTCCTTTGGTAACATAGTATTTTTGGGAAAAAGCATATTTAAATTGTATAATTTAATGGTTTTGCTCAAAGTACCTAAATTTTGAAACCAAACATAATTGTGTTAGTTAAAATACTAATGTGGTTTTGAAAACTTTCTCCAGGATGTATAACACAGAATACAATAACACTTTGGGGATATTTAATAAATTTTAATTCAAATGATAGGTATAGTTTAAAAATTGTAGCCAATATAACCTCAGATTTGTTTTCCTTTTTTTCTTTCTTTAACCCTTTTAGGCTATGTCTTTAAAATCTTGAAAGCAACCCTGTGTTTTTGAGTCATATTTTTTAAAGTTTGGTTGAAATGAAGGAAACATTTTGTCCATTACTTGATATGATTTTAGAATTTGTACAGGTGTATAGTGTATTGTATGCTTCAGTGTGTCACACATTAAATAAAAGTAATTGAGAAACTTGTATGATGAAGATTCATAAAGTGCATTTTTCAGTTACTATACACAGAAAAAAAATGATCTGCAAGTAGATTTATTTTGCTTTTTGCTGTGCTGTGTAATTCATTTATCTATTTTTAAAAATCTAATCTTACAGAATACCAATTTAGTACTGGTAGTTTAGAAATGTATCTTCTTTTTCTTACTTGATTGGAGAAACTTAACTTGATTTATTTGTATATTCATTCATAACATGTTATATAAAGTTGCTTTGTAGTAAAAAGCAGCTTTCTCAATTTGGGGAATATATTACTGTATGCATTTTCAGAATGGCGATGGTTTTTTTCTCTTTATTCTTTTGCTTGGCGTCAAACATGTATTTAGTTTTCATTAATAAATAGATTTTATTTGTAAAAATTATTTAATGGATGGTCAAGTAGGTAATCGGAAAAACTTAATGAATATGTTATTAGTTGGGAATAATAAAGGATGTATAAAATAAACATTTTTATGTCTGCCTTAGAAATTAAAATGTCATAGTGTACCTATTTTTTGTTCTGTAAGAAGACATTGGAGATATTCATCGTATCAAACAAGAATCCTTCACTATAATAGTAGAATCTGTATGTATTTAAGACTTTTTTCACATTTGTATTCATAAAACTGGATTATATTTAACATAACTTGTTTCCTTTTATAGTCTTAGGTTAAAATTTGAAATTGTTACTCCCAGATTCATTTTATCTTGGTTTTATCACTTTATCACCCAAGTCCAATTTGGGTGGTGCTCCCCCCAGTTTTTAAAATCATAAATCATTTATCTATTACATTTTTTAAAATTATGAAAAAGCAGAATGTAAGGGAAATTTTCTTTCAGTTAAGGAAATGGCCCACACTATTTTTATTTTGACATGGAGGAAATTCAGCGGTCAATTTAACCTTTAGGATTGACATTTCATAAAAAATGCTTATTTCCTGAAAATCAGAGAGCATAAAATGAAAACTTATCACTTTTGTTTACATTGTTGAAGGAAAAGTATTATAATATTGGTAATACAATTTTAATACTTTGCTTACAGCTTCTAAAAGTTGGAGTCCATACTTTTTTCTTTTTTCTTAGATGCAGATCATGTTAAACTTTTATTGGTACATATTTTAAGACAAATTTAATACTTAAATCAAATTGTAATAAGTAGAGAAAATTAAATATTTTTATTTTTAGCCTTGTTGTGTGGGATTTAATAGGATAATTATCATTATCCTGAACTATACCTTTGATTCTAGTATGATCAGATTTGCTGTCAAAAAGTGTTTTTTCTTAAATCTTAAAGTTGTAATGTTTTTATTTGACATAGTGTCTGTTCTTACATGTTACTTTACATTTTGCCTACATCCTTAGTTGAAGGAGAAACATAATCTTTTACCTAAGGTATTAGTATCACTTGAAATTTTGTTGTATTTTAATTTTTAATTAATTTCTAATACTCTATATTTTATACAGTAAGGTTTCTTAACATATATAGAAGCATTACTGGCATAGCACAATCTATTCACATTGCAGTTTCTGAAGGATGTAATTTTTATATTTATCTCATGAATGCAAAATGCATATGATTTTTAGAAAGACGAATTAGCATAAAAATCTTAACTATTCATTTTATTCAATTCTTATTTATTTCATTCTGACATTATATCTTATGTCATTGATTTAGCAAGTTATTGAAGATAATTAATCGATAGTGTTGATGTTTTCATGAAATATATAGCACAATGGCACTTAGAAATTTGCTATTCAAATCCTGGGTTTCGGAAAAATAACCCATTTAAAATTTGTGACATTGTAAGGAAGTAATGCAACAACATTGACTTGCAAATATTGCCCCAGAGGATTTTAGGAATTGTGAGCAGAGTTGTTGAAATAGTTCACCATTTACATTTTGAAGATACTACACCAAGAGGACAAACGATCTATGTCTTAGAAATGGTAATAGTATGTGGTATCACTAGGAACTTGACCAAAAAACAATTAATCAAAACACGTGTATATTTTATGGTTGTTTTATTTTGTTTTACTCTAGCCTAAGATTATTAATTTTTAATAAAGTTTTATTTAATGAGACAAATTATATTTATTGAAAACATTTTATGCCACCTGTTAACTAAAATTTGGCACCTAATAAACATTTTTTTAAATCACAGAGTTTAGTTTTAATTGTTTCCAATTTACTAGAGCTGTTTTAAAGTACAACTCTTATGAGCAAGCACAGCTTTTTAAAATAAAACTGGGGGGACGGGTGGTGGGAGATTTGTGCTTGATTGCCATCTCATTTCCATCTTTGGATACTGCTCTAGCATAAAGTTAAACAACATCTGCAGAGATCTGACTGACAAACATCTCTCTGGGACTCATCATTGCAGCCTGTAGCAGGTGCATTCAGCTTTGCAGTCTTTTCCAAAAAGAGGTTAGTTTGTTCTAACATTTATCTGTAGACCTGTGGGAGCAAGTGACTAGAGAGAAGAGGTTGGTTGTCACTTGTCCAGTGCTGGAATACTACAGGTAATTGGAATGGACTGGTGGGAACTGCAGCAGTGTGTGTCTCACATTGCACTGCAGCTGCTATGGAGCTTAATTAACCTGACCCTCAGAGACTGAAGTGTCATGGTATAAAACTCAACATGCAAGAAGTGAAGTAATACTTTTCAATACTCTGATGCTTGGGTTGGTTAAGTTTCCTTTTTCTGTATCTTATTCTTTAAAGATACAGCATTAGCTTTCTCCAATTTTTAATATGGGAATATTTGCAACTAAAATGATTTTCCATGATAGAATGTACATAAGAAAAAGATGGGAGCATTAGAAATACAAGCAAAAGAACAATAATTATAAGTGAAAAACATTTAAATTTTCCTATTCTTCAAATACACTTTTAAAACATAAATGAGTAGAAATCAGTGAAAATAATTTGTAGTTATTTTAAAAGTTATTATCTTATGTTAACATTTCCTTATTTATTTTTATAGGCAATATAACCCATATAAAATTAATTGATATCTTTTTGGAATTTTGGGGGCTTTGGCAAGTAAACTTTAGAGTGTTCTGAAATGTTCCAATAAACAAGGCAGGTATAGCATGTTGAAGAAATTTTTAAGATGTTTGAATTTAATTAAGAATGCTTCTGAGGTTGTTATTTACCAAATTTTAATGCAAGTAAATAAAAGAGTCAAATAAAAACTCCCAGAAAATTAGTCTGTCATTTATTCCTGTTGTTTTTTAATTCTTTAATCTGTTTGAAACATTTACTTAAAGTATGCAATCATGATACCTGTAGAAGTTTTTTGTATGTTCTGATAGTATCCCCAATAAATATAGATGTCTCATCATAGTCCTGTTTATTAACTGGCCCTTGAATGGAAAACAATTCCTAATTTAAAAATCTCAAAATTAAATCTGGCAAGGTACTGTACTATTTTAAAATCATTTAGAAGGCAAAAACATTTGGAGTCTCTATGAAGCAGTTTATTGTTTTGACCTTTTGTTAGCTTTACTAGTTTGTATTTTTTGATATCTATTGAGTATTCCTTTTCAGATACACAAAAGTAATCAAATTTTGGAGCCTGCATAGTTTTTTTTTTCTAATTTTTTTGTAACCTATATATTTTTCCTGAAGTAATTTTTACCTGTGTTGATAATAACAATTTGATTCTGAAGATGCTGGCTTATAAGAAAATAATACCTGTTTTAATTTGAATAGCAGTAGTTTGTACTTCATTGGTATTTATAGTGATTAATACAAATAAGATTAAAATAATCTTTTGGACAGGTCAAGAGAATCATTTTCACAATTTTGAACATGTATTATTTCATTTTTTAGTGAAGAAATTTTTCACTTTTTGACATCATAAAGTGTTGTTTTCTTGTCAATTCTTAATATGAAAGTAATACCTTGAAATTTCACATATGAATTTCAGTATGGTTTTAAAAGTTGACATGGGAAAAGAATAAACATTTTAAGACTACAAAGTTAAATAAAGAATGTCATGCATGTTGATAAACTCTCTTTTTAATGTTTGTGAAGTTTCAAACCATTTTCACACCACTATATGGATATCCTTTTCCATGAGAAATCTTGATCATGAAAAAAGATAGTCTTCACTCTATCATTGATCTTTTGCTGCTTCCTGTAGGGCCTGTCATAGCATTGTTGACAGGACCAGATGAAATATGAAATCATTATCTTGAGGATTTTTAACAGCAAAATGATTCAGGTAAGGTTATTTGGTGGGAGGAAAAAAAGAGAAAAAATCCACTTTTAAATTAATTTTATTTAATATGTACTTAAAATTAATGTTGTTTTTATTCTTAGATTTGTGTTAAATTTTACTGATGTTCAGTGTACTGGTCATTTTCAATGAATTTTATTCTGAACTCAGTAATTTAAAAATTTTATAAAGTAATATTTTTATTTTCTTTATGAAACTAAGCATACTTTTTGAAGTTTTGAGCAACAACTTTTCTTTCCATTTTAAATATTTTTGAGAGTGTACATTGGAGATCCCATAATTCTATTCACAGGACGAATTTTCACAGAATGAGTTCAGCAACTGTGATCTCAAGTCCTGCATTCTTCTAGAATGTAATAAATGCCAATTCCACTTCATTTAGTTTTCAGAAATCATTGTGATTTTAAGATTGTCTCTTCATTTAAATTGTTATTAATTTTTTTGCTCCAGGGTTAGACTGGGAATCACTATTTTTAGATTCAGTAATTTGGGGGGAAGGATGGAAAAGAAGGGATGGTACACTTATTTCAATAACGAATAGGAATGAGTAGAATACGTGTTTTTGTTTTCAACTTATTTTGTGTAGTTAAATATTTTAGCAGAACTGTAGTTTTAAAATTTTGATCATTTTCATTCTTGAAATACTTATTATTTAAGGGATTAGTTAGTGGAAGGAAATGAGCTCTTGGAGAGCTCATTCACATACTTAAGTCTAAAATTATATGACTCTTGTTTTTATTTTTTATGCAACTACTTTATGTATCTTTACAAATTCATGAAAATACTTAAAAGAAAAAGGTTTTATTGCTTAGTGTGAAGTTTGTCTGGAAGCTTTTTTCTTGTTAAATGTTCTGTGTATTTATCACTTGCTTCACATAAGCCCAGGTATATGCAGCTATTTGGTCATTGTTAGGATCATTACAGAGCATCTTCATTAAAGAAATATAGGCCACCTCTATTCTGAGAAGTTGTGTTTTTGTCTTTAATTTTTTATATTAGATGGCATCTTTGTAGAAAATGACAACACCAAGGAATTACTAAGAAGATTTATGTTTAATGGATCTGGGGTTTTGATAGAATTGTGGAACTATGTAGATATGGTCTCCTTAGAACCTTTATTAAACAGTTGAGAAAACCAAGACAACAGGAGTTTAAGTGATTTATGCAAGGCTTTTCTATGATCAATAATTATCCTGTAACTTCTAAGTGTTTTCTGAATTGGAGGTACAATTGTAGTTGGAACTTCATTCTCTTTTTGCTCTACTCTTCCCCCACCTCCTTTTTATATATGATTCTGAGGAAATAAGTTTGTTGTTCTTCTCTCCCTTTCCTTCACCAATATTAAAATGAATGCATCCTTGTTTTTAGACCAAGCTGAAATCCTAGTAGTAATTTAAAATTATTATTACGAAGGACCAAAGATAGAGTACTTTTGTTTTTTTCTACATATTAAAACAAAGAAAGAAAACAAAGAAAATAAGAAGGATATAATTGATTATATTGCTTGGAATGTATGGCCTGGTCATTTTCTATTTACTTATGATTATTCTGATTGAACATGGAGATGTTTTGGGGTGATTTGATTTCTGTAGCTAAAAAAATAAGTGTAGATTTTCTAAGTCAAATTTTTCTTTCAAGGATTATTTCAAGAATATATGTATTTTTTGTTTTTATTACTTTAATAAAAATTTCCCTATGTGTTGCATATTTGGCTAGGTATTCATAAGAGTTGGTTTATAAAGGACAAAATACTATAATAAAAGAGGATACAACAAATTTTTAGGCAACAGAAGTAAAAATATGATTATATTATATAATAATTAGTAATTTAAAAGCCATTCTGTTTTCTCTTTTGTTCATCTTATTAAATTGGTCCACTTCTCAGTTAATTAGAATTCTGATATTGTTTTAAAGTAGGCTTTAGAACTACTTTAAAAACATCATTATAAAAATACTTAGTGTTATTTGGAAGACTTTTCTTTCCTACAGCTTTAAATTAAAATAATTTTTCTTTAGTGATGAGACTTTGTTCACATCAGTTGATTAATTGGATTGAGGTCTATTGGTATAGGGAGTTATTGTCATCATTCCTTGCCTGCTGCTATATTTACGTAGTACAGACTAGTGTTTTAGTTATAGGTGGCTCTGGAAATTTAGATGACTGTATCAGTGAGTGAATGCTTTTGAGGTTTTTTTTATGTGAAGTGATTGTATAATATCAATATAGTGTATGTAGAAAGCAATTCTTTAGTTTTTAATTTTATTTCTAGTTTAGTTCAATGATATGTGTATATTTTTTGATGGGTGAAACAGTGAGTTCAGAGGTTCAAATAAACAATAAATACATTAGACTGGTAAGACAGGGATTAACCAGATTTTAAGGAAGAAGAGTGGAGTTATGATCAAGTAATTTTGCTTTAAAATTAGCACGTTTTCCCAAGTGAAGAAAACTGAAAGCCAGTATAATGAGTAGTACTCAAAAGACACCTCTAAAATGAAAACCATGTTTAAGATACTCTTCTTAAGCAACATGAACTTAATCAAAACTCAGTTATTGATAAAGTCTTTAAAAGTAACTTTATTGCAAGATTTTACAGCTGTATCACATCATAGTTTAAAATATTGACACATTGTCACTTGTGTAGTAAGGAACAGATATCACTACTGATTTTCTTGAGATACCTTGAAAATCAAACTTTATTAACCACTAAATTAAAGTGACATTATTAAAAGCATTATTATTAAATTTTTTTTTGTGATTCAGTATGTTCTTCCTCACCTATAGTGGGGAAATTGACATGTAACTTTGTGGGAGGAAATTACGTTGTCAATTTTAGAAGCTGTACAAATTAATTTTTGCATCAACCAGAAAAAAAATACCATCCCATATTAGAGTAGAACTTACTTGCTTAGATTAGAATTTGACTTATTGAAATATTAAAATGTTAGTATAAATTAGTTTATTTTAAGTTTATGATATGTCATAGTCTTTTTTTTTAGAGAGAGAGAGAGAGAATTTTTTTAATATTTATTTTTTAGTTTTCGGTGGACACAACATCTTTATGTGGTGCTGAGGATCAGCATGACTGGAGAGCATGCTACTGCTTGAGCCACATCCCCAGCCCAATGTCATAGTCTTTTAATAGTTTGTAAACATTTAAAATTTAAGGTGAGAGATGATATATTAGTGCTTTTCTTGTATTAATACATTGTCTGATTTCTGCCAGAGTAATCCAATGAAACACCTAATATTTAATATGCCTCATGTTTAGACTCCCACAGTTTTATACATTTATGAAAACTTTATTTTTAATATAGTAGATTAAAATAGCTATATCAAAGTATTTCTTTACCTGATTACTTCTCCTATCCTTCTCTCCTAAACACCATGCCCAGATTTTAAAAGTTTGATGGACATTTGTGTGCTCTTTAACCTTAGGATTAAGTACAGAATGACCAGAAGATCTTACTATCAACCAGTGGAACACAGAAAAAAATGAATGACTAATTATAATAAAGTTTGATAACTATGTAATGAGAGAATTATATTTAGAAGTTGAAATTACTTCTATCAGTGGTAAGGTCTTAGAAGGAGAAGTTACACTTCAAAGAAGACTTCAAAGAGGAGCTGTTAGGGTTTTGAAGGTTGAATTTTAATTTGCTTGGTGGACAAGGGGAGAAGGCAATTTGAAGCACAGAGACAGAAAATATAGTGACATGGAGATCTGAAAAACATTCTCATAAATTTAGGATTCCAGAAGTAGTTTGGTATTTCTTGTATAAATGTGAATATTGCCATGTGTTGGGGTGAAGGATAGTGGAGAAGCCCTACAGATATTTGAACTGACAAGAGACAATGTATTACATGGATGAAAAAGAAAATAATCCCCCTTGAAAAATATGCATCTTGGAAGGATTTATTAGCAAGAATTATTTTAAAAATACATCTTTTAGTGTATCAAATGACTGAGTGGTACTGCAATTAAAATATATGTATCTGTGTAAATGTGCATGATGATACTTGTACTCTGGAGGATTGCCCCAGTTGTCTGAAAGCAGAATTGCGTATTAGATTGAAGAGTTTGCCTTTATGTTTAGGAAATACAAGTAGAATCAAGAATAATTTATTTGGAAGGGAAAATACATATATAAAGGTGAGGCAACTGGCAATACAGAAACATGAGTTATGTATAATTAAGCAATTAATGTGCTCAATGTGGAAGGTAAAAAAAAATGGTGTACTTAGTGAAGGGCAGATGTCAGTGAAGAATATTTTGTTGTATGCAAGAAGGTTTTCTGAAGAAATCTGTATTTGATTTGTTCATGTTTACATACACTGTTGTACTCTGTGCGTGTACATTTACTAATTTGAATGGTTTCTATAACTAGTTTGCTTTGGATTCATAGCATTTTAAGATCATGTACCCAATAAACGTTTCCTTGCTTCTTGGGTTCTTTGAATACATAGGATTTTCTACCTTTCTTGGCACATGAAAAGATACATTTTAAATTTGACTAAAATAAGTGTATTTTTATTTTTTCGTGTGTGTGTGTGTGTGTGTGTGTGTGTGTGAGAGAGAGGGGGCGGGGAATGAGAGAGATAGATAAAGAGAGAGAGAGAGAGAGAGAGAGAGAGAGAGAGAGAGAGAGAGAGAGAATGAGTTAATGTATGAATTTAATGCCATATACTAAAGCTGTAGTATATTTAGAAACATTAATGTGTTTCAGTGAAATTGAAAATAAAAAGTTATTCATTTGTAGTAGATTCTCTGTCATGCAATTAATTTTGTTTAGAAGTTTGGTTGATGATTGAGATTAGCAGGATTTTCTATTATTGATAAATATTTTACAAAAGCATCAATCTTAATTGATATTCATCACATTCTGATGAATTAAAAAATGACTGAAAAAACATGGCACTGCTTTTCCATTTAGAAAATGAGATTAAAAATCTACCTAACATTTTATACTGATTTGTGAAATTATTGGCTACTTGTGTAGAGAAACATTAAAAAATTGAACAGCTGAAGTGACATTAAGCACCAGATGGGGATGTAAAATAAAAATACTCACTGTGTAATCTTTATTTAAGTGCTATTCATAATTTAGTAATACCAGTGGTATAACTCAAGGTTGAATTAAATATAAAAAGAAAGCATTAAAAAAGTCACATTGCCTTTGATATTCATATTATGATATGATTTCATGACTGGCTTTTAAAGTGATAAATAAGGTAAGGACTCTGCATTTTTTTTGTGGAGCAAATACAGTTGTCTTTGACAGAAATTTTGATGAAATTTTTAGATTTATGCTGTTTTAAAATAACATTTATATTTAACATTTTAAAATAAATTCTGTACTTAACATTTCATTTTATATTTAAATGACTTTGCAACTGAAAATTTCCAGACATGTTTTCTTTATGGTAATATTTTAAACTCATTCTTCTGATATGTATACCTCCATTTAAGAAAGAGTATGGTCCTCTCAAAGATTTATCATGTTTTTAGCTGCACTGGTGTATTTGACATCTTGTTTAAAGACTAAAATGGCTCTGCATATGAAAACACAAACTGTGGTAATGATCTTGATATGCTGTATGTGGCAGGTAAGGTTGGCATATTTCTCAAATGCCATGCTTAATGTACTGTATTACTAGGTAGGATTCATAATTTTACAGTGGAAGTTTGCTACTTTTATTATGTAGTCGCCTGATGGTGGGCTTATAATTCTGATAGACCTTTTGCTTTATTCCTTCTTGTTTTAAAATTTTGTAAAAATCTTTTTGCTACTTAAATTATCTGTGTGGTTCTTAGTTACTAAGTTATTATTTAAACTTGGTTAAAATTAACAAGAATTAAAAAATTGACAGATTTATGAATAGTAGCTACATAAAATATATGTTCATATACTGCATTTTTGTTAAGGAATAATAATGCTTATGTATTTGGCATGGTCAAAATGGTTTAATAAAGTAATTAAGAGTTGAAAACAATATTTTTATTTTTAGAACATATAGATATGTTGGTAAGAAAAGGTTTGATGTTCTATGGGGTCTTTGCAGAAAAGATAATTAGTAAACTAAAATAAATATTGCCCTTTTATGACAAAATCTTTAACTTTGAATTCATAGGCTAGCTTTCTTCCACATAATGTTCATATTTGGATATTTAAAAATATTATTTTTATCAAAGATTTTTACTGAAGGCCCTTCAAATCATTCAGCAGATTACATTAAAATTAAGTAGAAACTGTGATATGATGGTAATAAATAATTTTAAAAATTTAAAGGAACATTCTGACTACTTAACATATTCAGAATAAATACAATTCTGTTTGAGGAAAATTTTGAAGAAATTTTGGGTTTGGGAAGTGTTTCACACAATAATTACCTAAATTCAATGTCATTGGTAAATTCTGCCTTTTAAAGAGCCTACACAATTTCTTACGTTTGCTTTTAATCTGTCTCTATCAGTTGCTTATCAATGATAGCTTAATGAGATTTTTTACATTTCTATCACTTATTTCTTAAAATATCACTGTAGATAGGAATTTTATCTCCATTTTATAGATGAGTAAAATAAGAGAGAAGGTAAAAATGATTTGCAATATGTCAAGTTAATAATGACCTTGCTTACTGTTCTATGTAACTTTTATCAGATTACTTATAAAGTTGTTTGGAAATGCAGTATTCAGATTTAGGAAAATTTCACCAAACTGCCATATTTTTTCATTATTAAGAGGTAATCAGGTATCTTTGATGGGTTGAAAACATTTTCTTTATTCATGTAGAAATCCTGGAAATTAAAAATTTGCTATTGGAAAATAATTGCCATCAAAAGCAAAACTGATAATTAATAAAAACAGATAAAAACAAATTTTCTTCTGACCAGTTTTGTGTATACATAGAACCTAGTCATGTATTCTGGTGTCTTCATATTGAAATTAGAATTTCTAAGATAGTTTGAAATTTACATGAAATAATCCACTTGTTCTTGACTTAGCTCTGTAAGGTACGGTTTTTTTTTTTTTAAATTTGAAAATTACCTATAGCCACTAATCTAGAAATTTATTGAATTAATAGACTTAGGGTTGGACAGGTCTAGTCAAATTACTGTGGTATAATCAAATCACTATGCTAGTAGTCACTATAACATAAATTTTTATTTTATGGGTATAATATAGTAGAATTTGTTAAGGAATTACTACATCTTTTCAACATATCTTGATGCCTTCTGTGGTGGAAGTAAGATTGAATAGAAGAGAACATAAAATATCAGGCCAGGGTTTGAGTCTGAGCTTTGCTACTTTCTATCTGTGTGACTTCAGTCAATCTTTTACTCTTCATAGACCTTGTTTTTCTTACTTTTTTAATGGTGTGTCAATACTTCTCTCATGGTTGTAAGAGTTTGGTCTAGATACCAAAATATGGTAACATGTAGTTGTAAGAGTTTGGTCTAGATACCAAAATATCGTAACATATAAAAGCATATCATATAATATCTGGCATTAGGTAGCCATTTTATGGCATCTATTTTCACCTAGGGGCAGAAATTTTTAATTTTAAAGCATAGAAAAATAGTCTCAAGTGAAGCATATGAGTCTATTTGTGTTATATTTATTGAAAATTAATTTAATTCAGGACCCGTTTTCCTCTTCATCTTTGCACATGTAAATACCAAACTTTGAAATTACTAATGAGCTTTGATAGGAGTTTTGTAGCAATAAATCAGGTGGCATGTAGTGTGTTGAATACTGACATTTCATGATCTTTTTCAATGAACTAAATCTTCTGAAAAATATTTCCATATTAGTAAAAAAGAAAAATCATAATATACTAAATGACAAAGCCATTCATTAACCATTATAAGCAATAACTCATAAGACTTGTTGTTCAGCATTTTTTTCTAAGCTTTGAAAAATAAAAAAAACCAATTTTTTATGGCAAGGTTTTTTAACATTGTGATTCATGTTCTTGCAACTTCCACAAGAAAGTCCTGCAATTTTAATGGTGTAATTCTACATAGGAATCTTTTTAAGGACCATAGTTTAAAATTAGATATTTTGTGCCTATTAAATATTTATGATTCATCTAATACTATAGGAATAATAATTATATTTGCTTTTCTTTTTTGTTACTGTGGTGTGGTGGATAATAAACATCATAAGATCATACTGATTCTTGAGTTGCTAAAGGTAAAAAATAATACCTTAGTGAATATCTCATAGTGTAAATTTGATTTACTATTAGAATTTTATGCTTTGAATATATAAACATACTAGATAATATAGGAAAAATATGAAAATATTTGCTAAAAGCTATTTAAATCCAGAATGATTAAATATTTTAGGTCTAAGTTTTAGAACAATAATATATTTATTCTAAGATACTTGGAATCTGTAGGTTTAGTGAGAGTAAAATCTGATTGAAATCAGAGTATTATTGAAGTGTTGGCAGGTTTTACAATAACAATTTATATTACTCTGGGTTACAGATGACTAATTGTGGTATCTATTTATATTAGGGTATGGCTTTACGACATAGAGAAATTCAGGATAGGCTGTGAATAATGACAATAACCCAGCATTTCTTTTCACTTGCAGTGTTTTTACTTTTCTTTGGAAATAAGGTTATATAACATATTATTAATTCTCAAACAACCTCAGCTATCCTCATTGATGATCTTATTTCCTATTTCACTTAGAAAATAAGAGTAACTAAATTTTATAATCTACTGACAGCAGATGTAACCTCCTAAGGATATCAGTGTCTGTACATGTTCTTATTCTGATAAACTATTTCTTGCCTACCAAAGGCCAATTTCTACTTTTATTCTAGATTCAGTTGTGTCTCTTACCTACTTCCACATCTTCTTTTGATAATCCTATTTTTTTCGCATTATCAAATTTCTTAATCTGGTTGATATTTTTTGCAATCTATAAACATGCTATCAACCTTTTTTTTTAAGGGTATTTTTCTTTATCCCAATTTCTGTTCCATTTACTATGCCATTAACAGTGAATGCTTCAGAATAATTGTAAACACTTATTCTGTTTCCAATTTCTGCCTACTCTTTTCTCTTTGGAAGGCATTTCAGTTAGAATTTTGACCCCATTCTTCCAGTAAAACTGCTCTGGTTAAAGTGACTGATAACTGCCATAATTCTAATTCAGGCCTCATCTTTATATCACAGTCAGCAGCTTTTGACATAGTGATTGCTGCCACTTTTTTATTTTGCTTCCATCACATCTATGCCTTGCTGGTTATAGCCTCAGGTTTCCTTTGCTGGATTCTTATTATTTTTCTGAGCTCAGTCAGTTGGGGACCATTGTCTTTTTTCTGTCCATACATATTGTCTTAGTGATCATACCCAGTACCATGGCTTTATAACCATCTGTTCTTTAACAACTGCCAAATGTTTGTATCCATTCTGGGCTCTTTTAGCTGCCTACATTATTTTACTTGTGTGTCTAATACATATGTTAGAATTAAATATGATTTTAATACTCTGATCTTTCAGTCTCCCAGGTCAACATCTCCCACAGTATCCTATATCTCATTTGCTGCTTCATCCTTTCAATTTGTGAGACCTTAAGTTTTGGTTTTCTTTCTGTTAAACTCCACATATAATCTATTGTAATTCTCGTTATATTAAAAATATTTACCTAATAGCCAAGCCCAAAGCAGATATTGAATATAAAAGTAAATATTGCAAAAATGCATTCTTCTTTGTTTGACCAAAGATGTCTTTGGCTGTGAATTCATTGCTAAAACTCATCCTGATAAATTGCAGAAAGTAGTCTGTCTTGATTATTGGATTGACAAGTGTAAGCCCTCAAATTGTTTGTAATTTCAAAAGACAAAGCATTGGGAAAACTGGATTCATTTTTAATTTTATGTTATAGGGAACTTTGTAAGAAAGAAGCTATATTTTCAAGAATATCATTGAAAATATAGGATTATAGTGGCATGAAAAAATTTATACCAGGGATAATTGAGTTCTGAAAAATAAATATGCATATGCACAATGGAACATCACTCAGACTTAAATAAAGGAGGTACTGACAGTTGTGACAATGTGGAGGAACTTGGAGGACATTAGGCTAAATGAAATAATCTAGACATAAAAAGATAAACATTGCTTTACTTAACATACATGTGGAATCTAAATAAGAGATGAATATGTAGAAATAGAAAGTAGAATACTGATTACCATGGGCAAGGAGGGAAAGGAAATGTGGAGAGGTAGGTAATACAAACCTGCAGCTATGTAAGGTTAAAGAATCTAGATATATACAACTTGAGGACTATAGTTAATATTTTATTGGTTTTTGAAAATTTGCTACGAGTAGATTTTAGATGTGTGTTTTTTTTTTTTTTGTGTGTGTGTGTGTGTGTGTGTGTGTGTGTGTGTTTCTTTTTTTTTTTTGGCGGGGCAGGGTACTGGGGATTGAACTCAGGGGCACTCAACCACTAAGCCATATCTCCATCTCTATTTTGTATTTTATTTAGAGACAGGGTCTCACTGAGTTGCTTAGGACCTCACTGTTGCTGAAGCTGGCTTTGAACTCGTGATCCTTGTGCCTCAGCCTCCTGAGCAGTGATCTTAGGTGTTTTTACCATAAAAAAAGTTATTGTGGAAAGTGATAGATATGTTGTAATCACTACTACAGTAATGAAAATCATAAACATCTCAAAACATTATATTGTATACCTTAAATATATAATAAAATAAAATAAAATATGAAGTGGCAGGATTAAGGAACTTCTAAATAATACCACCAGTTCATTAGAAATCTCGCCTGGGCATGTAATTGTGCTTAATATGTACAAGATTCAATTAGCTTAAAAATATATTTATATTCACACCTTGTGGATGGTAGATAAGTAAATTATGACCCATTTAAAAGATTGTGTAAATCAGTAATTCATCTATGAGGATTATATCTTGAAGAGATTATGTATTTTATAAATAAATTATCCAAATGATAATCATTTTTCTATAAAATATTTTGAGATGCTTTTATATCAGTTGTTGGTTTACTCATTTTAGTGTTGAGTAAATTGATAGCCTTTACTTCTTTCTTTAATTAGATCAGTAGTTTTAATTTTACTGTTTAAATTTAGTAGCTGTACTCAATTAGTAAAATGAATTGTGCTATTTTCCACATACATAGAAAAACTGAATTTTTCTTGTTTCAGTGTAATATTTTTAATGCAATAATTGCCTAAGACTTTAGACTTTATTTTTTTTTGGTGTGTGTGTGTGTGTGTGTGTGTGTGTGTGTGTGTGTGTATACTGGGGATTGAACTCAGGGGCACTCGACCACTAAGCCATATCCCCAGCCCTATTTTGTATTTTATTTAGAGACAGGATCTCACTGAGTTGCTTGGCATCTTGCTTTTCCTAAGGCTGGCTTTGAACTCATGATCCTTCTTCCTCAGCCCCCAAGCTGAGTGTGTGCCACTGCACCTAGCTATCCTCCTTTTCTAATCATACTTTTTATTAATATATATTACTGATAGAAGATAATTTATCTCTGGAAATAAATTCTCAGAATTAAGACAAAATAAATTGTAGACTTTTCAATATGTAAATGATACTATAGAGAAAGTTTGTTCAATCAGTGTTAAAAATGAAAACTGGGGCTGGGGATGTGGCTCAAGCGGTAGCGCGCTCGCCTGGCATGCGTGCGGCCCGGGTTCGATCCTCAGCACCACATACCAACAAAGATGTTGTGTCTGCCGAGAACTAAAAAATAAACATTAAAAATAAAATTCTCTCTCTCTCTCCTCTCTCTTTAAAAAAAAAAAAATGAAAACTGGTAATCCTGGCTTCTCAGATTAAGGGATGAGCACATGTTTGTATGTACTTGACTTCCTTTTTGTGTTTAATATCAAAATTATTTTTGTGGCTTAGAATCCATAGCTTAAATTTTGTGACTTAAAAGTATGCTTGTTAATTACATGTTTATTTCTTAAATCATCCCTTGATATTGGTGTTCACTTACATGTGTTTACTAAAATCTTATATGTCATTTAGGGAATATCTGTATTATACTATTTCCATACTATTGATACAAACAGATTTTATGTAGGTTTATATAACTCTAAAGACCCTGGTCTTTCACCACATCATATTATAATGTTAAAAATATCTCTGAAATGGAGGTAATTTTCCTAAGATTACTTTTTTTTTTAAAGTTTTTCTGGTTGAACTTTTTTTTTGAAGTGTTAGTACATAGTGTATTTCAGGATGCTTAAATCATTTGTTTACTTTTCATCTACATAAAATAGCTTTATGATTTGTGTTTATATGCAAAGCATATTTCAGTGGTAGCCATATTTAATAAAAGTTATACATGAGTATGAAATATAAATAAGGAATTTGAAAATATTTACTGATTAGTAATTTTTCATATTCTTTAAATTTGGTGTTAAAAAGTTTTTCTAACATTTATTTATATATAGAGCCAGAAAATATGTACTGAATATGAATTTTTAAAATATTTATTAAAACTGAGTATTTTGCTATGTAGAGAGTGTGTAAAGATATTTAGGAACAAACCACAAAAGATGAATCTGAGAGTCAGGCAAGGGCTACATTATGAAGTGCCATAGTATTTCATAATTTAGACTTTTATTTATTGAAAGTTTATTTAGATTAAAAATTTGTATACATGTAAAGGATTTTCTGAATCTTCAGTTATTACATGTTCAAATCTGTACTGATGGCCAAATCTTTTAAATGGTTGTATTTGCAGTTTGCAGGGAAGAATCATTTTCTTAGCATTTACCTAGGACATATCCCATAATATAGTTAAGATTTTGGACAGAAAAAGGAAATTCAGAGTAGAATAATTGATTATTTTAAAAATTGAAGTTATTAAATTAAGTAACAATTTTCTGATAATGCTTTTGATTTAAACTTAAGTGACTGACTAATTTATATGCCTCATTAAAAACTGAAAACCCAAAAATTTTGCTGTAAGGTATTGTTTACCTTAAGAATCCATTAAAGAGAAATATGTGTGAAGAACCAACAAGATGAAATGATTTTAAATTAAATATGAATGGTGTTTCCAAGGTAGCAAGGAATGCTTTGCACTGTACACTAATCTTTTCATTAATACTTTTTATTTCTAGTTTCATGATATTAATTTCTATTCTTGAGAATATTTAAAGATATATAACTTTTGTCAGTATTTAAAATATAAGTGTAAGATCTGATATGTCTTAGCTTTTGCTTTTATCATCTTCCATGACATATACTTCTGTCATTGCTGAGTGCCCCTAGATAGAAAGACTAAAATTGGGCCAATTTATTCTAATTATACTATTCATTCTAGCACTGCTTTTAATTGATCCAGTCTGTTGTTGAACTCCTTTTGTTTTGCTTTGTTTAACTTTCTATCCTTATCTACCTTTCAAGATTTTTTTCATCTTTGTCAACTTAGAAACTAACCCCAACACCTTCATGTTTAGTAAGTGAACTAACTTCACAGCTTAATTAGATCATCTATTAAGATCATCTTCCTTTTATACTTCAAATTATTGTGTAATTTCTCCTCTAAATCCTTATTTACTGTTCTAGAAAAGAAATTCTTTTAGTACTCTTTTGAAGTTATCATTTATCTTGCCTCTTTCAACCTTTTTCAGTCTAATTTCATCATTCATAAGGTATACCTATATAAAGTATATTTTGGATCTTACTTTTTAATTTTGTCATTAGATCTTTTACCTTGACTTGACAAAATATGCAGTGCCTGTTTAAATTAAATTTCAAAACAAAACAAAACCTAAAACACCCGTTTGATTCACATATTCCCTATGGTTACTGCCTCTCTTATGTTTCCATAACTGTTAAAATTTTTGAAATGATAATGTGTCTACTGAGTTTCTGTTTTCTCTGCATTCTTCATTTTGGATATTCATCTCTTTCAAAGTGCATTGATATCTTGTTAGTTCTTGATTTACTGAACTAACTTTTTCAGTTATGAAGATATTACCCACTTCTAATTTTCTAGAGCTTTTGATACTGATACAGTTTGATACACTTCCTCCTATGACTTTCTTGATATAGTATGACCCTGTTTCTCTTATTATTTGTCTGTACTATCTTGAATATTGTGATAGAATCTCTGTCTCAATAGATTCATGTGGGTTTAGTCATTACGATTTTTTAGATTGTTTGATCCCCTATTTTCAGCTAAAACTTTCAGAACTCTTTGTTGTTTATATGTTTTCCCATTGCATATTTCACATATTTTAAAAAAAATGATTACTTAAACCTTATTTAATGTTTTTCTATAAATTACCCTAAAAGTGCAGGTAACTTAATATGGTTTACATGATTGCACCTGTTATTTGGTCTTTCCAGAAATACTTGGTTATTTATCAGTTCTTTTTCTTGAACACATACCACTCACACATATATAATAATTCCCATACTGTATTATTAAGGTTTTAACGTATATATTTCATCATCTAGTAAATCTTTCCTGATCCTCAAAACCTGGTTTATGTACATTTTTTTTTCTTGTTTGCTGATGAAGCATCTATGTTGTATTATGCTTTCTATAATTGCAAATCTCTTCTAGTATAGTGTACTGTTAGCTCTATGACAGTGAAGACCATATCACCCTGTATCCTTAAAACTAAGCTATACACTGCTAAGGTATACCTATATAAAGTATATTGCATCTTTCCCATAGTAGTAGGGTCCCTCCATATGTATTATATATACTTACATACATATATATAGCATGTATGAATAACTGAATGGATGAAGAACTCAGTGTCAAAAACTGTATTTCTTAATTTATAAACCGACTTTTCTTTTTGTTTCCTGTTTCAGTTATTGCTAGTAGGGATTTTTTTTTTAGTTGCTCAAACTAGAAAAAAATTTCTTTATTTCAGATTTTTCTTTATATTCGTCTTTTTCTTTTCTTTTGGAATTGTTGCCAGTTCTTATCTCTTATTCATGAAGTATACCTTGAGTTAGTCTTTTTTTTTCCCTCAAAGTAGGACATTTAATCTCTTGCATATGCTCCTTATAGACTATTTTGGGGTAGCAGAGAAAAGTCTCTTGGTATATTTCATAATTTCCCATTCATCTTTGGTTACTTTAAAAACAAACCCTCAGTGTAGTGTAATGTGAGATTTGAATCTCATTTGACTTAAAGCTCTTCCTCTGTCCCAGCAGGAGTGGGCTTTGGGGATTGGATATTTGTAAGTTGTTGTGGTTTGTTAATGTATAGTCTCTTTTTAGATTTAAATGTTGGGGCATGGTTTAATTCTGATCTCTCTGTTTAAATACCTTCCTCATCTGATTTTAGCTCTTTTAGGTTGAGGGACTGGATGGAAGGAAATGATGAAAACTTTCTTTTTATTTAAGTAGTCATGTATTATAATGTTTGATAGAGTTTTACTGCCTGTGTGATTTACATTGTCTGACCATTAACTCCTTTTATGTGATAGTTATCCAAATGGCATCTCTCTCATGGAGTACTGTTTTACATCTGAGAATTTGGAGCTTCTTGCTGCGCAGTTGAGTCTGATGTGAGATATCTTTACTGAATTCTCAGGCCTTCTGTGTTGTAGTCACTTAGGCACAACAGTCTCCAATTGTTGCTGGAGCCCATTCACCCTTTTGTGGATATCTTTGTTGAGGTATTGCAAAGGTGATCAAGTTTAGTTATTTCTGCAAGACCAAAGTGACCCACACTGAATATTGCCAGTGATAACTGTTTCATTGCCAAGTCTGAGTTGATAAAGAGGAAGAGGGAGAACAAATTTTATGATTAATTCAGCTGTGCATTTATATGTAGACAATAGATTAAATTCCATCAATGCTTTTCTTAGACTGATTTATAATTTATGAAAAGGAGCATTTCACAGAATTTGGGAAAATTAAACAAGGGAGAATATAAAAATATTATATGGTAAATTAATACTATTTTGAAATAATAGCTAAATAATAATGGGACACAATGTCTGCATAATATAAAATGTATAGAGGATTTTGCTTTCTTTAAGTATCATAGTAGCATGAACAATTAAAGAAGGTGCTGTAGGAGATAGTTGACCTATAAGATTAGCTTATTTTTATGTGTTGTTTTAGGAACAAAATGCTCTCTGAAATTTTTTATCTATTGACTTAATACATATGCGTATATGTGTGTGTATACACACATATCTACTATACAGACGATAGATAGCCCCTTTTGTTTTTGTTTTAATTTTTCTCTAAAGATATCTTGACAAGTGCAATTTTGCTAGTTAGTATTTTTAGTACTGTAACCATCAACATTTGAGGAAGGATTATTTTATTCAAATGGGTTTTTAAAAATAATTTAATATCTTCATTGGAAGAAAAACTTAGTTTCTTCCTGTTTTCTAGCATTTGCTTTTATAGATACTTTAAGTTAAAGAACCCCAAATTAAAATTATAGAGTCTTCATCAAAGAACAAAGCACTTGACCTTTGTTTAAATATATATTAAATCAGAAATTCAGAATTATTTGGGTTTAGTTTTATTTATGACAGTGAAAGTGAAGTTTATAATATGTATCAAGAAATAGTATACTGTTGAAGAAGATTTGAAACATGATCTGGGATTCATTCTTTCAACTAGATAATTGCTTTAGGCTATGCTCTCCAGTGTATAATCATTGAAATTGGATGTGATAATTTGTCATTAATAATGGGCAAGTTTTACATCTTTGATATGCCACTTTGAAGTTTTTGGTAGTATGTATATAGAGATATGAGGGTTGTCTAATTACTTTCGTGGTAAACAGAATCTTTCTAGTTGAAAGAAGCAAACAAACTGCAAAGAACATGTAATTTAAAAAAATTATGTTGGAAACTTTCTGATATATCACCTATATCCACTTCTGATTTCCAACTCTTTAATGGTCCGATTTGTTGTCAAGGAGTATGATTTAATAAACCACACGGAAAGCATACTATAATTCAGAATTTAAAATAATTAAGATTTGCTCCTCCTACTTAATCAATATATTTGTATTTTGAGGATGAAAGTGGAGAAGAAATGAATTAAAATATATTTTGATATTCTGTATGAACAAACATAGTTTACTCCTTTTTTTTTAGTTTTTTTTATATCTTTGAAGTACTGTTTGATTCTTTTTCAGATTTCTTTGCTGTTACATATTCAGACCTTTTTCTTGAAATGTATTAAACATACTTATTTTAAATTCTACGCTGTTGTTTCTGCCTGTTCTCACTCATGATCCTATTCTTTCTTATGTATTTTGTGATTTTCTTTTTTTGTCAGTTTTTTAACAGTTTATCTGAGGGAATTTTTTGAAACCTGGGATAAAGGTGGTTGCCTTCACAGAAGCCTTGGATTTTGTGGTCATTCCTAGCTTGGGACTGAATTCTCCGTTGAGGTTTTCTGAATCACTCGAAAGTATTCATGCTGAAAATCTGCTTGAAGGCTAACTTAATGGTTCTGAATCCTCTGAATTTTTTTTTCCTTTACTAAGTTTGTGTGTGTACCTCTGTGTTGGGAATTGTTAGAGGATAAAAGAGTGTTTGAATTTTACTCTTACGATGAAGATACAGCTCTTTGAGTCGGGATTATTGGGGACTCTGATTAGGCTGTCCATCTGAATATGCTCTGTATTTTTTATCCCGATCCTTAAGTCAGGAAGGTCAAAAGACTGGTTTATCAGACTCCCTTCCCTGTGAAAACCTGATTACATGCTCTGCTTACTTCTTGGGTTTCTGTTTTCATTTAAGTTTGATACTTTCTTGCCAGTTAGCAGATGGCCATTGAAGAATTTATTTTCAATAGTTTTCCAAGCATATTTACTTGTTTAAGGCAGGAGGGCTGATCTAGTTATCTGGGTTCAACCATCACACATACAAGTATGTTAGAATGTTTTTTATGAAATTATCTTACTTATTTCAACTAGCTACCCAGAAATATATACATGTATAATAACCATTTTAGAAATGAGGAGACCTGACCAAAGTGATTTAATTGGTAAGTAAAGAAGATTGATATGTACTGTAGTCTGTCTGACTCCAGGGTTCATGCTCTGCATTACACAGTATACTCCCTTTCCATGAGTTTAGATTCCTAATCCAGAACTACTTGAGTTTTAAGGGAGTATATATTTTGTAGATTAGTGTTAGTGGATATAAAGAAATGGAATTCTGAGTTACTACTTGTGAGGAATTTTGAGAAAGATCTAACAATAGTTACTGCATTATATAGTGATTAGCAATATATGTGAAAACCAGACTACAAGTACACTAGATTTTGCTAAAAAAATGACTATTTTCTATTTTGCCAAAATCTGTCTGGTTATTTCAATGTTATCTCCCTACTTTTCCACAGATTCCAATGTTATCTGCCTACCTTTTCCAAGATTCATTGCTACCTTCTTGTTAATTTTTCTCTTTTAGAAGTTCTATCAATATTTCTGTTCAATTGAGAAGTATTGTGCAGTAACATCAAGAAACTCTTCAGATGTTTAAAATACTATATTCATTAGACTTTCTGCAGTAAACCTATACCAGTGCAGAGATCTTTACTTTTTGATTACCAAGTAGAAAAACTACTGTTAAAAAGAAAAGCATATCTAGTTTAACAAGAAAAAAATTATTAAAATATTATCAGATCAGGTCTTTTCTATTTTGAGATAGCTATTTCAGATTTAATATATTGAGAGAATGGAAAGTTAATGAAGGAGAAGACTGGAAATGAAATAGATATAGAATAATAACCATATTAAAAATACAAGTAATCATATAAAATCAATCTCCACGTTAGGTCACTCTAACCACTATCAAAGTATTTAAGTTAAACACGACATGGAAATATCATAGGATAATGCAAATAAGAGAAACTATAAATAAGCTTTACTGAAGACATTTTTTTCTAAATTGGTTAGTATTTTACTTTCAAAATTGGTTAGTATTTTAAAGAGGATTTTAAAATTTAAATCAAAAGTACAATCGTGTCTCTTCATGACAGCCTACATTCTGAGAAATGTATCATTAGGAAATTTTACATTATTGAGTATACCTACACATTACACAAACTTAGATGATATAGTATACTGGACCTTCACAGTCTGATATATATGGTTATATATTTGGTCTGTTGTTGATCAAAATGTCATTATGTGGCACTCACTGTTTTTACATTGATATATTGATTTTAGGATTGTAACTTGGCATCTTTTAAAGATTTTTGGGAAACATGAGTTGAATTAAAGACAAGAGTTTTTTTTAGGGGAGGTAAAATTGAATTTTCCCATTTTTCAGTTATTGACTAAACTCATGTTATGTCACAGGTACTTAGTTCTAGGTGCTTTTGAAGATGTAGCCCCTGGTTCTCTCTTGGGTGAAAGGAAAATAAAGATATTTGTCTAAGGATTGGTCTCTTAGGGAAGATTTTTAAAGAGTAAGATATTGTCTTTTAAAAGATGGATAAATAGGGGCTGTGGTTGTAGCTCAGTGGTAGAGCACTCACCTAGCACATGCAATGTCTGGGTTCAATCTTCAGCACCACATAAAAATAAATAAATAAATAAATAAATAAATAAATAAATAAATAAGAGGGTATCATGTCCAATTACAACTAAATTTTTTTTTTAAAAGATTGATAAATACATTTATTTTTGCTCTGGTTTTACATGTTATATATCTCTTGTAATGTTTACTCACAATTTTAATTAATGCCAGAAATTGTCAGTGTCAAAGAAATGCCAGGTAAGAATGAAAAACATGTGAATTCTGTTTTTTAATGTATTCTTATACTGTTTTTAGAGTTTTTGCTTTCATTTCTTGGCCATTTTATGGGATTAGTCTCATTATCTAAGCAGTGAGATAATAAATGATAAGAAAGCCATTGTAGCAATATAATAATAGCACTTAAGTATTTACTATTTCCAAGGCCATATTCAAAACACTGTATATATTAGTCTGCTCAGTAACTTAATGAAGGATATTTATTGATGGAAAACTGAAGCACAGAAAATTAAGCCACTTTCCCAAAGTACTGATGATAGAATGTTTATGTATATAGCTCTCTACATATAGTTTATATTTAATGAAAACTCTTAGTTGCTGACAACAAATTAGACCTGGATTTTTTTTTTATTTGTTAATGGACAGAATACCTTTATTTTATTTATTTTTATATGGTGCTGAGGCTCTAATCCGGTGCTTCACACATGTGAGACGAGCATTCTACCACCAAGCCACAAACCCAGCCCCTAGACCTGGAATTTGAAGCTGTTGATAGTATAGTTCTGTAAATGGTTTTCAAAAACAATATGACATTTACTTAGAAATTGTGAATCTGGTATTATATACCATGTTTTCAGTCTTAAACACTTTCCTTAAACTTTTAAAAATCAAATTTTCAAGACTTTGCTAAGCTGTTTAGTTATATACAATCTATGGCATTTTTTAAGTTTTATTTGAAATGAATCTGAAAGGATATTTTTATCATTCATGAAAATTTTGTAATTTTAATATTTAAACAATATTTTCATTTCTCCTTCTCTGCCATGCAAGATTTTTCTACCTATTTGTCTTTAGAACTACCACAGATCTGCTAAGACATTATATATTTTCTATATGAAGGCCTATTTTATAATGTCTTTAAGAAATCTACCTTATTTTGTAATGTCTTTATTTAAGAAATCTACCTTCAGTTTGAATTTTTTTGTTATTTTTTACCATTTTTTTAAAAAAATGTTCTTTTTAAATATACATAACATTATATTTTGACATATTATCCATACATGGAATATAACTTATTCTAATTATTCTCATGATGCTTTTTCCCTACTGTCAGGTCTTTAAAACCAGTCAAGAATTAAAAAGATTTAAAAGAAAATGAAGGAAAAAACGGGGTGGTACTTATTTTAAGTTAATCTCATTTGTTGCTGCTTTTCTTGATATTGTTTCATTAATTCAGTTTCATACAATATCATGCAATCCGTAATATGGCATATTGCTTAATGCTAGATTACAAAAATTGAGTGAGCCATGATCTACCTTTCCCTTTTCTTATCTGTCTTGGCTTCTTTTCCCAGTTTTGGTCTGTTTGCATGAAATGTAATCCTGAATAGACAAAAAAAGAAAAAAAGTGGAGGAATGAAAAGTCAAAAATATCATACAGTAGAAGTAATAATACACTAGTACAGCAGCAGATATGATAGAAAAAATACCAGTGGAGAGATAAAAGATAGAATGACTTTGGAAGGCAGGAAGAGTGGTTAACAAACCTTAAGGACAGCTCTGTAAAATAGTATAAAAAATAAAAAACACAATCATGATATTTTCACAGTGTCTGTTTCTCTGTTAGAGAACTCAGCTACCTAGATATCAAAAGGGGTAACATTTTGTTCCTATAGAAGCACAAGATTAGTTACAGTGAGTGTAGATGGAAAGTGAAGTCAGCCAGCCATTGTGTTTCTCTCTCTCTCTCCTTTTTAACAGAAATACCGATGACAAAAGTGAATTCCCTCAGCATGATCTTATTCAAAGTTACAGAATTCCTACTGACTTCAGTAGCTCTTAAGTTTTGTCTCTTATATCTACACCTATAGCTACTTTGCCAGAAAGTGTAATTACTGACAAAATGGTGACCCTAATTCAAGATAATGTGTTACTGACATTATAAGAAGTTAGGTATATGTGTGATACATTTTAGAGAGATTTCTGTTAATGTTTTTAAAATTAAAATGAACACTTTCATCGAGAAGGGTTCAAGGTTTTTATCTCGAAGTCATTGGACACTTTTTTTTTTTTTTTTTGTAATACCAGGGATTGAACTCAGAGTTATTGGACCACTGAGCCACATCCCCAGCCCTGTTTTGTATTTTATTTAGAGACAGGGTCTCACTTAGTTGCTTAGCGCCTCGCAGTTACTAAGACTGGCTTTGAACTCAGGAGTCTCCTGTCTCAGCCTCCCAAGCTGCTAGGATTATAGACTTGCGCCAACATACCCAGCCACATTTTTGTAACTAATTCTTCATCCTATTTTTTTATATGTTATGGTAAAATACAGTTGGTTATTAACTTTTGTTCTAAGTTTCACCCATTTTACTGATAAACTTATTTATTATGTGGGGAAAATCAAGGTTCAGAAGTAAAACAAGACTGGGTTTGAATTTTGTTGTATCCTTTTTTAATTATTAGTTGTTTGTTGTATCCTTTAACAGCTGATTTGGGGCAGGTTGCTCGACAACCCTGTTTTATAGTTCCCAATTTAACATCAAAGGAGTTGCACCTAGTGATGGTGTATGTCAAAATTTTATCAATACACAGACTAAACTTTCAATGAATAGTATTGCTTCAATATAAGCAGCTTGTGGTTATGAAATTTTATAAGCATTGGGTTCTTGGTTTTTACTTTATGTAGCAGTATTGTGTAGCAGGTTTCCCTTATTCACCAAAGATGTATAGTTTGGATTCACATATAAATTATTGGTACAGGTAATTATAACCAAAATCCTTTATTAAAAATGTTACCATTGTGCATAATTTCTTTATGAATGAATTTGAAGTTATCCATGGAATTAAAAACTTTGGAATTTTTATTTTTAGAAGAGAATTACTCCACATCCAAGTATTCCAATTGAGTGTTTATACATCTTCTACTGGAACCAAAAGTATATTGAGGGTTTAAATTATAAGAGAAGAGTGAGAAACAGTTGAGCTGTGTATTAAAGAATGCATGCTAATTCTAATTGTTCCTTTTACAGTTTCTAAAGTAAGATATATATGAAAATATTTATTATTATTAGACATACAGATTTCTGATAGTTTTAATCATAAAACAGCTTCGAGTTTGAATCTTGTGATAGCCATAGTGGGTGATGATTTAAAAATATTTTTCTAGTCTCCAAAAGACTCTAAAATTAGAGTAGAAGTGGTCCATGTGCTGAGATCCTACCCAATTACAACAGTACCACTCTGATTAACTTGTTTATTGGTATGTGTCCTGTAAAACTAAAAGTAACTAGTTCTGGAAGAAATTTGAAAATCACTGGTTTAAATGTTTTTTATTTTTTTCATTCAAAGTTATTTGAATTTCTGAAGATAAACAGAAAATATCTGAGAAAACTCTCATAAAGTCCATTATGCATTAATGATTCTTTGTTAATTAGGTTCCCCAAATCTATTGACTAAAATTAATAACTTTTTCTTTTATTCATAATAATGACAATTTATATAGTTCTCTAGAATTCATTTATTTCTATTAGTGTAGAATCTTCCTTTTCTGCCACTTCCTCTGCTGAACTAAATGTGGTATTAGTCTTTTGCCTGGGTTTTTCATTTTTCAGAATCATGTTGAATTTCTTGTTTACTGTTGCCTCTTCTGCCTTTCTCCTTGCCCTTTCAGTTTTATTCCTCCTTACCTAGGAGGAGTGTAGCAGTGGAGTTTACCATGTGTGATCTTCTGACTTAACATTTACAACCATCGACACTTAGGTGGTGCTTTACAATGTGCGTAACTTGTAAGTGCTTTCATATAGATTCTCATTTAGTCCTCAGATCAATCCTATTAGAAAGTTATGGCTGTTTTCCTCATATTTCAAATGAGAAAATGGAATGATGACTGGTTTACCCAGTACTGCATGGCTAGTGATTGACAGAATGCTTTGAATTCGGGAACTCACTTCTAGAACCTGAAATCTTGTTACTATTTTCTTTTGTCAAATGAACCAGAAGTCTACAATACTTCTCTTTCATTGATATATTTTAAAATCCTCTTTAAATTAGGCAGGTCACTGGATTTTATTTTAAGTAAATTAGTTGAAAAACTATCAGCCTGTGTGTACGCTGTATGTGCACTCATGTACACACGTGGAAATTATAACAGTGAAGAATAATTTTTTTAATAAAACAACACTTTCTACTATTAATTATCACTTAACACCATCCTTCTAAGTAATTTAAAAAAAGGATTGTCATTTGACAAAACTAGGACCCAGTGTTCTAACACACTGGAAAAAATTTAATAAAATCATAGAACTAATAAGTTTTAAGTTGATCTTATGTGATTTTTTTCCCATTTGTTTAATGATTTTGGAGTTGTGATATATTTGTTTTTGAAATTTTAAACTTATAAATAACTAAAACTTTTATTTCTTGAGCAAATATTTTGGCCAAATACTTTAAATTTAAAATGAACTTAGTTATACTTAGGGTATCCAGTTATATTCTGTTCAACACTGTTTGATAATTTTTTTACAATAATCTAACTTCTATTTTTTGTAAGTTTTCTGTTCCTCTCTTTCTTTAGTATAGACAGAAATATGTTGCCTTCCTGCTGAGGATATAATTTCTGAATCCAGGCAATACACTGTCAGCACAGTGAAGCAGGAAATTATTCTCCTGTGTCAGCTGCTATGTTAAAAGGATAAAGGTTTAGGGTAGGGTGTGGTTCTATTATCTCTATTCACAAATCTCATATGATATGCAAATAGATTTTAAAATCAAGAGAGTTTAAAGTATTTGATGACAAAAGATACTTTCCTGCTCATAATTCTCTATTCCCTCTAAAAATTTGGAATATATTCTAAAGGTCATGCTTTTTTTTTGTATCCTGTTTCAGTGTCAGTAGCCCTACAACTTACTCAACTTATTTACATAAAAGAACATTTAGAAATCATGTTCTTTAAAGCACTGGGCATAGTGGCATATTGAAGTTAACATAAGTGCTAGCAACCATAGATATGGTAATAGTAATAGCAGTATCTAATGTTATTGAGAACTTATATAACACCATGCTTTTGATATTTTAACTGAATATTAATTTACATAATAAATGTATGAGAAAAAGATGGCACAAAAAAGTCTGAGCATGTATGTGTGTGTACATTCTGTATACCATTCTACATGTAAATATGTGTGTATTTTTTATGTCTGGTATGTATATATGTGTTTTAGATAGCTTTTTCATTGCTGTGACCAAAATACCCTACAAGAATCACTTGGAGGTAGAACAGTTTATTTTGGCTTATTGTGTCAGAGGTTTCAGTTCATAGGCAGCAAATTCTATTGCGCTGGGCCCTAGATGAGACAGAACATCATTAGGAAGAGCAAGGTGAAAGGAAGCTGCTCAGCTTCTGATGGGTCAGGAATCGGAGAGGAGGGTAAGAAGGGGTCACAGGGAAGATGAATCCTTTCAGGACATGCTTCCAGTGATGCATCTTTTCTAGTCACACTCCACCTACCTACCATGACCACCGAGTTCATTCAAACTAGAATGAACTGATTGGGTTACAGTTCATAATGCAATATTTTACCTCTGAGTATACTTGCATTAACAGGAGCTTTGAGGGGTTAGCTCTTATGCAAACCATAACAATATGTGTATTGTTATAAGTAGAGATGGAATTTACTAATAGTTTGTGCTCAAAGTTTGTCCTTATATCTACTATATTATGCAAATATAATTTTATATAAAATCTGATATTTTCTGGTCTAGTTAACTGGTAAGAGTTATCAAATATTAAAATTAGATTAAGTATAAAATTTAGGCAATTTTCTCCATTCATCTAATTTTTCTATGTGACAAAAAACTATTTTTTCTAAAACAATTGGTTTGTAGTTGTATATGGACAGAATGCCTTTATTTATTTTTATGTGGTGCTAAGTATTGAACCCAGTGCCTCACACATGCTAGGCAAGCACTCTGCCACTGAGCCACAGCCCCAGTTGCTGGAATTTTATCTCCAAAAGCCTCAGAAAGTTATGGGATTCCATTTTGCTTGATAGTCTCTTCTCTGTCTTTATGTGGCAGAAGCAGAAGGTAAATCCATATTTCTTTATTCAAAAAAGGCTTCATTTTACTAAACTAACACAATGCTTTCAATATTTTATTTCCACAACTTTGTGGTAGATTAAACTGTAATATTCATTCTTTTTCATTTAAGAAAAGTAGCGTTTAAGGACATATATTATTAAATATGACAAATTATGTTTTAAGGAGTTTTGAGAAATTTGTGTTCATTTTATCCTTAAGTAGGGAGTTGGCATTAAAGTCATGGTAAAATGCATATTTATTTTTAGTTTTCTAAGATTTGTGTATGTATGATGTGTCTTGAATATAACTAATAGATATTGGGAGTTGGAAATGTCAATAGCAAATTTGTCTACCTCTTATAGAAATGACATGAAAAATTTTACATATTTTGTATTTTTAAAAATAATAGTTTGATGAAATTCACAGAGTTATAGTAACCAGTGGAGAATTTAATAAACGAGGAGTGTATTATTCTTAATTTCCACATTTGTTGAATCATTACCTGTCTCATTATGCTCTTTAATATAGCTACCAGTATATTTCATATTTTCCTGCTTTGATGGCCATTTCTCCATTCAGGAAAATGTATTATAATTATAAAAGCAATTGAGGAATAGAGAAGAACATTAAATATGATAACGATTGCATAGTGAGTAAATCTACACACTTTAGAGAAATAATCACTTTTTTTATTTTAAAGGATAGAAAACTTTCCTTCCCTTCATGAAAATTCATCTCATAATTAATTTAAAACTCTCTTCTCTCCTAAGCTTTCTATTGTATCAAAGTGAGATGCATAATGTTTAGGCAAGGAAGGAAAAATTATCCTTGAATTATTTTTGCCAGAGATTTTTCTATTTAATTTTGCTCAAGTAATATTACCTAGTCTTATCCTAATATCATGAGGCAGGCTAGAGAATTTTAGAAATGATTAAAGTATGTATAGTGTGAATATTTAAAAAAATATATAACCTCAGACTTTCGATATTGTTATATCCATGTTGTTATCTGGATTTCTGAAATGAAAATAGCATTTTGTTAAACTTAACCTTTCTTTTTTTGAGGTAAGAACTCCAAGAAATGAATTTCCCTCTTAAAACTGCTTTCATTGTGTCCCATAGATTCTGGTATGTTGTGTCTGTGTTGTCATTTGACTCTAAGAATTTTTTCATCTCCTCCTTTATGTCTTCTACAACCCATTGATCCTTCAATAATATATTGTTCATTTTCCATGTGATGTAGGATTTTTCCTTCCTTCTTTTATCATTGATTTCCAATTTCATTCCATTATGGTCAGATATGGTGCATGGTATTATCTCCACACCCTTATAATTACTAAGAGTTGCCTTATGGCATAATATATGGTCTATCTTTGAGTAGGATCCATGTGCTGCTGAGAAGAACGTGTATCCACTTGATGATGGTTGATATATTCTATATATGTCGGTTAAGTCTAGGTTATTGATTGTGCTGTTGAGTTCTATAGTTTCTTTATTCAGCTTTTGTCTAGAGGATCTGTCTAATGGCGAGAGCGGTGTGTTGAAGTCACCCATAATTATTGTGTTGTGGTCTATTTGACTCTTGAACTTGAGGAGAGTTTGTTTTATGAACGTTGCAGCTCCATTGTTTGGTGCATACAAATTGATGATTGTTATGTCTTGTTGGTGGATGGTTCCTTTTAACAGTATATAGTGACCTTCTTTATCCTTCTTGATTAACTTAGGTTTGAAGTTGATTTTATTCGATATGAGTATGGCCACTCCTGCTTGCTTCCGAGGGCCATATGAGTGGTATGATTTTTCCCAACCTTTTACCTTCAGCCTGTGTATATCTTTTCCTATCATATGAGTCTCCTGAAGGCAGCATATTGTTGGATTTGTTTTTTTGATCCAGGTTACTAGCCTATGTCTCTTGATTGGTGAATTTAGGCCATTAACATTTAAGGTTACAATTGAGATATGATTTGTATTTCCAGTCATGCTTCTTTATTTATTTATTTTAGTTTGGCTAGTTTTGCTTTTTGGTTGTTTTCCTCCCCCTTTACTGAGATACCTCCTGCTGTTAGTTTTGGGCACTATTTATCAAATCCTCTTCTTGTAGTGTTTTGTTCAAAATGCTTTGCAGAGCTGGTTTTCTTGCTGCAAATTCTTTTAGCTTTTGTTTATCATGAAAGATTTTAATTTCATTGTCAAATTTGAAGCTCAATTTTGCTGGATATAGTATTCTTGGTTGGAATCCATTATTTTTCAGCGTTTGAAATACATTATTCCAGGATCTTCTCGCTTTCAAAGTTTGTGATGAGAAATCGGTCGTTAACCTAATTGGTTTACCCCTGAAAGTAATCTGCCTCTTTTCTCTCGTAGCTTTTAATATTCTCTCCTTGTTCTGTACGTTGGCTATCTTCATAATTATATGTCTTGGGGTTGGTCTATTATGGTTTTGAATGTTTGGGGTCCTGTAGGCTTCCAGGATTTGGCAATCCATTCCATCTTTCATCTCTGGGAAGTTTTCTAGAATTATTTCATTTAATATGTTGTCCATTCCTTTGGTTTGAAACTCTGTGCCTTCTTCTATCCCTATCTACAAATTGTGGGGTCAGGCTCCAAATTCCTCAATAGGACACCCATAGCCCAAGAGTTAACAACAAGAATAAACAAATGGGACTTAATTAAACTAAAAAGTTTTTTCTCAGCAAGAGAAACAATAAAAGAGGTAAATAGAGAGCCTACATCCTGGGAACAAATCTTTACCCCCCACACCTCCGATAGAGCCCTAATATCCAGAATGTACAAAGAACTCAAAAAATTAAACAATAAGATAACAAATAACCCAATTAACAAATGGGCCAAGGACCTCAACAGACACTTCTCAGAGGAGGACATACAATCAATCAACAAGTACATGAAAAAATGCTCACCATCTCTAGCAATCAGAGAAATGCAAATCAAAACCACCCTAAGATACCATCTCACTCCAGTAAGATTGGCAGCCATTATGAAGTCAAACAACAACAAGTGTTGGCGGGGATGTGGGGAAAAGGGTACACTTGTACACTGCTGGTGGGACTGCAAAATGGTGAGGCCAATTTGGAAAGCAGTATGGAGATTCCTGGGAAAGCTGGGAATGGAACCACCATTTGACCCAGCTATCGCACTTCTCGGACTATTCCCTGAGGACCTTAAAAGAGCGCACTATAGGGATACGGCTGCATCAATGATTATAGCGGCACAATTCACAATAGCTAGACTGTGGAACCAACCTAGATGCCCTTCAATTGATGAATGGATAAAAAAAATGTGGCATCTATACACAATGGAGTATTATGCAGCACTAAGAAATGACAAAATCATAGAATTTGCGGGGAAATGGATGGCATTAGAGCAGATTATGCTAAGCGAAGCTAGCCAAGCCCTAAAAAACAAATGCCAAATGTCTGCTTTGATATAAAGAGAAAAACTAAGAACAGAACAGGAAGAAAGAGCATGAGGAAAAGACTACAGTAAACAAAGACGAATGGGGGGAGAGAAACGGAGAGAGAAGGGAAAGCATATGGAAATGGTAGGAGACCTTCAAGGATACATAAAATTATAAGAGGTTATGAGGGGCAAGGGGGAGGGAAAAAAAAAAAGGGAGAGAATTGAACAACAGCAGGGGAGGTAGAGAGGGAAGATGGGAGGGGAGGGGAGGGGAGGGGGGATAGTAGGGGATAGGAAAGGTAGCAGAATACAACAGTCACTAATATGGCATTATGTAAAAATGCGAATATGTAACAGATGTGATTCTGCAATCTGTATTTGGGGTGAAAATGGGAGTTCAAAGCACAATTTGAGTCTAATGTATGAAAGATGATATATCATGAACTATGTAATGCGATAAATAATCAATAAAAAAAAAAATTAAAAAAAAAAATAAACTTAACCTTTCTTCAAATTTTCCTGTTTAGAGCTTATGCTTTTACTGAGTATTATCTCAGAGATTGCATTTATAAACGTATAGCTTGATATGCACTGTAATTCTAGAAACTGGAAATGTTACTAGAATGAGACAAAAACATGTTTGGGTGATTGTATGTTTAGAATTTATTTTTTATTTTGAATATATGAAATACTTATTGTGCTCTTTTATTCATTTTTCAACTGCAAGTGATCTTAAAAATAGGCTTCAAATCAAAAATTTTATTCAAATAAAAAATACCTTTGTAATACAGTGTGACTGGAAAAATGAGGATAAAAATTTCTACTTTCATAAGCTCATTTGCATACCATCCATTAAATATACTAATGTTCTTTGTTTTTCTACTTGCATTACATTCCACTTACCATATTTTAAAATTAGATATATCTTTTCTCTAATTTCCTTTCATGACTTTTGTTGGAAGACTAATAATATCACCATTGGTACTTAGACTTTTTTAGTTTGTTCCTATTTCCATGTAATTACACTTTACTTATTGATATTCTTAATAGACAACAACTTTCAAAATGAATAGACATTTTAATAGTAGTTTTAGACTTGCAGAAAAATATAACAGAAAGTCCAAGGAGTTACCATATACTTCTTCTTGTCTAGTTTCCCTTTCCCCCACTACACTGTTTTCTCTATTATAAACAACTTGCATTAGTGTGGTACAGGTGTTATAAGTGATGAGCTAACATTGTGATGTTATTAAGTGAAATCCGTAACTTACATTAAGAGCTACACTTTTTAATTGTACATTTATGAGCTTTTACAAATATATAATGACAAGTATCCCAATGACAGTATCCTACAGAAAAGTTCTACTGCTCTAAAATCTCATTTCCCTTTCAGTGCATCCCTGGTAAATACAAATTATTTACTAATTTGTATAGTCTTTTTCAAAACATTTTATACTTGGAATCATTCATATGTTGCTTTTTTAGATTGATGTTCTTCATTTAGATGGATTTAAGTTTCCTCTCTGTCTTTTGGAGACGTTAGCTCATTTCTTTTATCTCAAAATAATATTCCATTGTATGGATGTGGGTCATACTTTGTTTAACCATCCACCAGTTGAGGGACTTCTTTATTTCCAATATTGGGCAATTATGAATAAAACTGCTATAAACATTTATATGAAGGTTTTAATGTAGACATAAAATTTCAACTCATTTTTGTAAATACTAAGCAGTGTGATTGCTGTATCCTGTGATAAGAGTATGTTTGTAAGAAACTGCCAGACTGTTTTCCAAAATTGCCTTACTATTTTGCATTTCCTACAGCAATGAATAAGCATTTCTCCTGTTGCTGTATATCCTAGTAATGTTTTGTATTGTTGGATTTTTGGATTATATTATATGCTGAGGAACATCTCATTGTTGTTTTGATTGTAGTTCCTTAATGAGCTATTGCTATGGATTGAATTATTTTCATCCAAAATTCAGATATCTATGTCTTAACACTCAGTACTTCAGTATGTGATCTTATTTGGAGATAGGATCTTTACAAAGGTAATAAAGTAAAAGTGAGGTCATTATAGTGAGTTTAAGCCATTGTACTGGTACTTTATGAAAGCTGAAATTTGTCCATAAAAATACACGTGCATGAGATTGGGGTTGTGGCTCATCAGTAGAGTACTCTAGCACATTGTGAGACCCTGGGTTCGATCCTCAGCACCACATAAAAATAAGCAAATAAAATAAAGGTGTTGTGTCCAACTACAACTAAAAAAAAAAGATTCATATGCAGAAAGAATGCTATGAGGACATAAAGATGGCCATTGGCAGGACATGGGAGGAATAGAGAAACTCTAGATAGGGCAGAGGGATGGGAGGGGAAGGGAAGGGGGCAGGGTGTTAGCAAGGATAGTGGAATGTGATGGACATCATTATCCAAAGTACATGTATGAAGACATGAATTGGTGTGAACATACTTTATATACAACCAGAGATGTGAAAAATTGTGCTGTATATGTGTAGTTAAAAAGTATAATGCATTCTGCTGTCATTTATTTTTAAAAAAATGAATTGAAAAATTAAAAAAGAAAGCCATGGAACAGATCCTGTCCTCTCCTCACAGTTGTGAAAAGGAATCAATTAGGCCAACACTTCCACATCCAATTTCTTGTCTTTTGTCTCCAGAACTGATAGAAAACATCTCTGTTTGTAGTACAGTGTTATGCAGGTCTATGGAATTAATATACATATGACGTTGAGTATCTTTTCATCTGCTTGTTTGCCTTCATTTTATCTTTTTGGTTATGTGTTTGTTCAGATCTTTTACTCATATTTTAATGTAGTTGTATAATTTTCTGAGCTTTTTCATTATTTTGGGTACTAGTGTTTTTTTTTTTAATCAGATACCTGTTTTGCAAATATTTTCTATTTGTGGCTTTTATTTTCTTGGTTTTGTTGTCCACAGGGTGAAAGATTCCAGCTGATCAATTATTTCCTTACATATGAATATGCATTTGACATTGTAGCTAAAAGCATCATTGTTAATCCCCAAATCACCTTAATTTACTTTTGTTATCTTTCTTGAAATTGAGTAGTTTTGTCTTTGATGAATTTTGAGTTAATTTATTATGCAAGTTTATGATCTCTATTAGGATTTAATTTTTGCATGTGCTTGTCCAGTTGTTCCAGCACAATTTGTTGAAAAAAAATCAATGATTTTTCCATTGAATTGCCTTTGTTTCTTTGCAAAAGATCAATTGACTGTATTTACCTGGGCTTATTTCTGGGCTCTTTTTCTTTCCATTCCATTGATCAGTTTATCTGTTTTTTTTTTTCACTTGTACCATAATGGTTTGTATTAACTACTTTATAGAAGTCTTAAAGTTGTTCTCTTCCTTAGGTATTATTTTGGCTCTTCAAGTTTTTTGTCTTTTCATATAAACTTTAGAATCAGTTTGTTAGTATCTGCAAAATAACTTGTTGGGATTTTGATTTGGCTTCTATTTAATCTGTAGATAAAGGTGGGAAGAACTGACAATTTAACAACGATGTTTCTATCTAAGTATACTGGATAGGTCTTTATTTATGTGCATCTTCTTAATATTTCTTTCATCAGAGTTTATGGTTATCCTCATGTAGATCCATGAACATATTTTGTTAGTGTAATACCAGATTACTTCGAATTTTTCTTATTGAAGCAACCACATTTTATACATTTACAAACAATGGTAAAATAAGTCTTGCAAATTGTCCCAGTGTTTATGCAATTACAAATTACCATTGCAGATTATTGATTTTTCATGTGATAACTCTTTTTCAATTAAATATTATTGAGGCAAGAAGAGTTATTTCATCACACAAATTGATTCTTATCAAGTCATATTGATTGATGTTAGCTTATAGTGAATTAACATGTAACTTGGGATGAATTAAGTTTGTATGCTTTTCTTTACATTTTTCAATATACTTGTAATTGAAAATATTTCTTTCTATAGCCTATGAGAAAGTAGACTTAAAAAGGTATAATATAGAACTTTATTTTGTATTTTTGACTCACATTACTTTCTCTTCATCATGTTGTACTTTTCAGAAGGAATGACTGATAAAATATGTATTGAATATACATGTCATAACTTAGGATGATGAGTAATTGTAAAATGAATGGGAAGATTACATGAACAGACATAAACATCAATGGAATATGAGTTTTTATTCTCTGAACATGTAACATTTAAATATATAAGGTCATGCATAATTTAGACAGGCAAAAAGCTGATTTCCTTTTAAGAAAAAAGAAATACCTGAATTTTTAGAGAATATACCTTTAAATATTAAGTGCAATATGCTTGAAAATGTATGAAAAGTGGAAGACACTGTTATTAAGCTATGAAACTAGAATATTCTCTTAAATTGTGTTTTCAGTGAGTCCAACACGAATACAAAAAACAAAAAACGTTTTTTATTCTTCCCTTTTTTAGAGCCTTTCTGATCTGCAAGCTTCTAGATAAGGCATCTTATTTAGGGGATTTTACTTTTTAGTTTATATAAAGCCTACTATTCTCTACAGATGCACAAAATATTTGTATTTATGTTATTTTAATTTTTAGTATTTGCAATAAGACAATATTTACAAATTTTAAGAATATTTTATATACAGAAAAAAAATCTAAGAAATCCCTTATAAATTTCATAGTCAAGTAGCTGCTGATTATTACTAAGAATAAAAAAGTAATATAATAAATGTATTCAACCTGATATTCATAGAATAAGTTTAAAAGATAAATAATTAAAATCACTAGTTTATTGGTGCTAACTATTTCAGAATACAGTATAAATCAAGGTAGAAAATTAAGTATAAGGGCTATTTTTGTTTTATTTTTCTCTAATATGACCTTTGTTTATGATTGGTCAAATCACTTGTTTTTTGTTTCTTTATCTCTCTCAAGATGTCATAGCTTTTGTGGAATTTTAGAAGGTCAGTTTAATCTATTTTGAATTTAAAATTATAGTAAATTTAAAATTCAATTTTTCCCTTTTTACTTAATGCCATTTGAACTTTTCTAGGAGATTGGAGTATAGAACTAGGTTAAAGTGTGGTCATTCACTCTGCTCACTCTAGTGAATAGAGTGATCTGCTCTTTTAGTCATATTTCTGTTTCTTCTGTATTTGATGCCAGAGGTAGAAAGGGAAAAAGATCTCTTAAGTGACACCTTTGTTGTCCCCCCCCCCTTTTTTTTTTGTCTCTCTTGCCCTGCCTCATACTGACTTGCTTTCTGTGTGGATGAGAAACACATGCTAGCTCTCTAATCGGACATATATGTACAATATTTGGGGAAGGTGACAGTATTTTTAGAATGTTCTGCCATCCAATTTTGGATTGTCCTTTTCTACTCTTTCTCAGTTTCTCCTTCTCCAGTATAACCATAGCCTCTGACTACAAAGGTCCTTATTTACTGGAGATTCAAGTTCAGTTACTTGTGTAGTAAAACACTTTTTTTTTGTTCGTTTGTTTTTTGTTATTGCAGGTAATGGTTCCAGTTCTCTCTAGCCTGTTTTCTAACCCTAGGTCTTTCTTGCTCTCTTCACAGAGGTACAGGGAAGGGAAATAGGTATGGAATTATAAGCAAGTCTAACACATACCCAGAAATCCAATTGATAGCAGTCTTCCCTTCTTTTTAGTCTTTTAAACCAACTCTCATTTGGCTTGCAGACTTGTCATTATCACTATTCATGTAGATTTACTTCATGTCAGTGAAGCAAACTCTGGTGATTGTAGATTAACTGCCTTAAGATGGAGCCAGAAAACAGTAGTTCTCAGGTAAAGAAGAACTGAAGAAGAGAAAGATGTGTAGGTTATAGAATGATAGTGGCTCTTACTTGTTTAAGGCTGTCTTCTAATTGTGAAAGGCTTGACTTATGTCTCATTGTTCTTAGACTTGGGTTCTAATTGCTAGTCCGTGAGCAGTGGGAAAAGTCCCGTCTGATATTCTATTATGTGAATTGTATTAATCTTTCTAGTAGTTCCAGACTTACCTCTGATAATTCTATTTCCACTCCTGCAAGTGATGTGATCTTTTTAAAAGATTAAACATGTTATTTTATTCCCTCAGTCAAAATACAGCAGTGGCTTTTTGTAATAATTTTAAAAAATCAAGATCCTTATTATGACACAGAAATTCCTGCATGATTTGACTACAAGTTTTGATTGCATGTGCCTATCTCAGGGCTTTGTTTTTACTCTTCAGTTTGTCTACAGTAATCTTAACCCATTTATTACATTTCATTCTTCAAATAAATGCTGCTTCCTCTATGTTCTTTGAGTATCCTGTTAAAATAACGTAAAATCATTCTGTTCCCATGACTTGCTTTGTTTTTGGTTTATATACTAATTTCCATAATGAATATTATATATTTAATAGTTTAGTATTCATTTCTTCTATTACATATAATTTTCAAGAAGGCAGGTCATGAATTCCTGTGTTTAGTGCTTTACCTAGTCCCTAAAATAGTACCTGACCCATAGGAGACTGTCAGTTTCTTTGCTATTGAATGAATGAATGAATGAATGGATGCTAATTTCTAGAGTCAAACCTTAGGAAATAACTTTGACTTACATAACTTTTACTATTACAGGGTTTTACATAGTATTATATATTTTTTCATGAGTTCTTTTATTATTCCCAAATGTATGTTTGTTCCCATAATCATTACCTCAGTGAATGTCTATATTTCTAATTCTTATTCGATGTTACTGTTAGAACTTTTAATAAAATAATTATCTAAATGCCATTCTTTGGAGGAAAGCATCTGGATATTCCTTGGCACATTTGGACCTGTGATTATTTTTCTTTTCCTCACAGGTCCCTGCTGTCCCACTCCCATTCTTTTCATTGCAGTATTCTGAATACTAAATTATGTTTCTCTCTTCCTTCAATGCCTTTACTTAAAACCTATTTCATTTTTTCCTACTGCTATTTTTGGTGTGTGAATACATGAAATGTAACTCCTATCATAAAAAAGACTCTAGAAAAGATTCTTTATATTTGAAATAGTTGGGAAACAATGTTATATTTGCATTGGGTGCTGTTATTTCAGAGAGTATCTTATTCTTATTATCTTTTATCTACAGAAAACTAAAAGGATGAGGGAAAATGATATATAAATGTGAAAGTATTAATTGTATTATCATTGGAAAAGATGTGGTCCCCTTCAAAAGTCCCCTTCTGATTCTCAAATTTAGAGCTGGGCGCAGTGGTGCACACCTGAAATCCCAGCTGCTAGGGAGGCCTAGGCAGGATTGCAAGGTCAAAGACAGCCTCAACAAAAGTGAGGCACTAAGCAACTCAGTGAGATCATGTCTCTAAATAAAATACAAAATAGGGCTTGGGATGTGGCTCAATGGTCGAGTGCCCCCGAGTTCAATCCCCAGCACCCCCCCAAAAAATTCTTCAAATTTAGAATTTTTGTTTGAATGTCAATATGAATAAAAGACTAATAAAGGAAATAATTGTTTTATATAAGCAATTTTAGTTAAATGTTTTCCACATTTGACTCTCTAGTTATTGCAGTAAAAAAAGAGACCAATGTGGCTTTTTGGAAATGCATACTATTAGAATATGTGGCAGAATTCCACAACTTGTATTTGACATTTTTGTATCTGAAATAATGTGGAACTTAGTTGGCTTGTGATATTTTTTTTAGAAGACACAGCTAAACAAAAATAAAATCATGGAATTATATTGTAGTAAACAATTATTATTTGGTTGAGATAGCTCTTCTGAACAACTACTACTATCAATGATAAATAGATCTGGTATTGTACTCTGTGCCTTATAGGAGTTTTTTTCATTTAGTGATTGAAACACCCCTGATCATGTTTTATTTCACATGAGAAGTAACAGCTGCTGAGTTGCACATTTAATTTGAAAAGATTACATCTGCTTATTCAGTTGATTTTATTGAACATCATTTATGAGTAGTTTCTTTTTGGGAGGTGGTCACAGAGCCTTTTGAGAAACCTCATAAAAGCCTGTGGCTCATTTCCCCTAGAAAAATGTATGTGTGAACTCATGTACTACATCTTGATTTTAGTATGAAAGTTTTGCAGAATCCCTGTATTCCATAAACTCTTTATGTGTATCCTGGAGTGGAATCCCTGGTCTAAGTCTTTTTTAATAATAAGGATACTGGAAAACGTTTTTTTCTTTCTTCCTTTATCACCTTTGTTATTTAAAGGAAATGATATCTATTCATAAAGAATTTAAGAAAGCTGAACAGAAAATGTTAGGTTATCTTTAATTGTATTGAGTATATGCCAAAGTAAATTCTGTTATGTAGCAAGTGAGATTCAGAAAAGATTGACTGTGGGACACACACATTTAGCAGTCAGGTTTGTTGAATTTGTCACAAACACTCATAGTCTGTTTTAGAAAGAAAATGTGTGAATATTTTGAAATAAACAGTTACCTCCTCAGAGTAGTATGAACAGTAGCCTTGCCTAGAGATGAGAATTTAGAAGGATAGTCCTTTCAACCTAGTGATTCATGGTGTCTTAGAGAGCTTTGTCCAATTTGATCTGATTCCATGAAAGATAAATCATGTAGAAAATGTGCTATGGTAGTTAAACTACTATGTGGTAATAATTTTCTGTATCAATGAACTAAAATTTTCTTATTCTTAATTAACTGTTTATATCGGCTAAGAATAAATACTGTCTAGATTTTAATTCAGTTTGACTTTGGAGAAGAAAAGTCCTTTCATATGAGATCACTTTTAAAACTCTTATTACATGAAAAATAATTTAGCTAGTTGTTGATGACCAGTTATTTCATAAAATTGGTTTTACAATATAAAATCAGAATTTCAGAATGTCTTTTCTTATATTTCTTTTTAGGTATTTTCATGTTGTTTGTGCTTCAATTTCAGTATCTCATCTATTTTGGACTGTTTTGCCCCCCTGAATTGTCATTTCAAATAAAAGCATTTAAAGTAGTTGGATAGAGTGAAAAACCTTACTGTATGTACTTGTTTAGTTTTAGGTAAATTACTATAGAAATCATGTTATAAATCACTATAAAATGTTGAGGTTTTATTTTTTAAACATATATTTTAATGCTTGGTTTATAATTGTGTTGTGAATTGAACAACTGTATTTCTCCCTTTCTTGAAGTCATTAACATTCAGTTTTTAAATGAATGATAACCATCTGTGTAGGTCTCTTGTGATTGGATGATGTATTCTCTTACTGTGGCACAATTTTCAGACAGCCACTTTTGTTCTGAAATATTTTCATTTTCTATAGTACTTTTCATCCCTGTATATATGTACAGGAATCACTTCACCCACCACCGAATTGCAGCCACTTCTGAGGTGGAACGCAGCAACTGTTTAACAGCGCACTTTCCCCTAGGTGCTGACATCTGCAGAAGAAATTGTACATGGTCCTGTACAGAAGGTATTTCTCCACTGTGCCATCTGCAGAGTGAAACTGACTAGGAGTACTACATAGACTGTAAGTTTCTTGTGTACCTGCCCTAGACTGGAAAACTCAATAAGAGAGAATAACAAATAACTGGGAAACATAATTTCAAAATGTATAGAGGTCAGTTAAACTGTTTTCCCTGGCTCTAAATTTTATTTTGATGTCAACTAATTTTTGATTGGTGACAAATAGAATAACAGATGCACCTCTCCTTGGAAATTATTTTATTTTGAAAGCAAGTGAAGCTAAAATACTTTTATAAAGTCATCACTTTTGATGAAACTTAAAAGAAATTGTTTTTACATATTTTCAAATAATCACATTAATCTTATATTTTAGAGCTGTTTTCTCAAAATAGCAAATCAACTTGTAATTCAACTGGAACATATTAATTAACTTTGTTTGCAGTGTTTTATGTCTTAGGTTTAATGCTTTCTTTAAAAAAGTTTTTTTTCTTTAAAAAAGTTTTGTAATAGTCAGTTTATGATGAACCTAGTTTTGATTCCTTTATTTAGAAACTGAATTTTTTTTAACATACTGAAACAAAGCATAAGAGAAGAGAAACAGTGATTATATGAACTTCCACTTATGTATTTTAGTCTATGTCTCCCATTTATTTAATGAGTTTTTTTCCTTTTGTAAAAGCAATTTGATAAAAGTACTTTCTTTAGTAGTAGTCTGGCATGTTTATGCCTTTTAGGATGATAAAATAACATTAGAAACTTCTGTGTCTCTTGTTACAGAATGAAACTGATTCTATTTTATCACTTTAGGGTTTTTTAAGTCAGTGGTATTATTTGTTTTTATTTACTTATTTATTTTTTTATGTATTTATAGACATTTTTATGTGAAAAAAATCAGGGTTTCTTGATTTTCACTGAGTCGTTAATTGTGTGAAAGTAATATCATTTGGTTTAGGTAACTTTAAATTTTATGTTGAAAGTTAAAGACATTTGTACACACATCTATGTCTATAGATTCTTTCTAGTGAAAGCAAGTAAAATTTTACTTCAAACTATAGATTGTCTACTTGTAAAATAAAGTGGGTGGAAGAAATTATTTTCTAAAGACCCGTTCTATGTGTGTTTTCTCTTTAACTTTGGGAGCATTCTTGTATTCAGAATTGTACCTGATATTATGTAACCAAGATTTTTTTAGTACAGTTGGCTTTGTTCTGGAGTATTATTTTTGTTAATTAATGGTGCATTATCGTCAAAAGGGAGGTCAGATTTCCTATGAACACTTTCAGCTATCTCTGATTTTATAATGAAGATATTCAGACTGTTTCAAAATGTAATTTTTTTGAGAATGAGGAAGTACGATTCTTATCTTACTGTGGTTTGCAATACAGAGCATCAAGAGAAATAGAAGAAAAATAAGACAATTTGTATTCAGAGTAGAGAATTGAGACTCCTTATTGCATGGACTTAATACTTCATTTAATTGTCAAAGCACAAATGAAGTGAACACTAATATTTTAATAATATAGTGTAGATATAATATACTTTTGTAACTCTAACAAGAGGCTATTTTTATCAACATAGGAAATATTTGAGGTGCTATTACTGGTTCCTTTGCATTTTCTACAGTGTAATTGTGTTTCTTAATCTCATTCATTTTATTGATGGAAATAATCATAATCATTTGAAAAAACAGATGATATGTTTTAAATACTATTTTAAGTTTTAGTGAAAAGGCAGGGCTTGCAAGATCTATATTTTTATAAATTATATAGGATATTAAATGTTATATTTTATATTTGTGGGTAGTATAATTTGACAACTAATTAGACTGAATATTAAGCCACATGAATCTAATATATTAATATAACTGGTGTATGATATTTGGAAAAGGGAATTAGGTGGAAACTTTTTATTGAATACACATCTGTATTGTTTGAATTTAATGAAAATGCACTGCTTATGTAATCAAAAATAAACCTAGTGTTTTAGATAATTGTGTATCATATATTTGAACCATTTGTGTATTTAAAGATTATTCTCATTACATATAATAAGTACCCAATATCTCTACTTGATTCTTTTGAAAGGGAGGACCCTCCTCTTAATCCGAAGGGCTAGAATTGTGGTTATGATCATTACTTACTTAATATTCAACTTAATAGTTTTGAAACTCAGAAATAAATGCTAGATTAAAAGTAATTAAATCTTGATGAGATCCTTATTCCTTATATTTTCCATTATAATTTTCAGTTTTAATAGTAAAAATGAAGCATATGCATAAAAATATGAATTTTAAAATATTTAGTAATGTGTATTTCTATCATTAATGTCCTGGCAACATATGGCTTTCAAGTGGAAGCTTTAAAAAGAAAGCAGAGAATTATGCAAGGAAATAAGAAGGTATAAGGCAGTGAGCTTTTTGGTGTGGATTTTATTTTTTTTGTACTTTAAAATTTTTAAATAATTTAAATTACATAAAATCCACACCAAAAGTAACATTCTTAAATAGAGTTTCAGTCAATAACTTTATATTTTCAGGTACTTTGTTATGTTTATAAAATCCTCTAAAATCTTTCAAATTAGGAATATAGTTTTATACCCAACCCAAAGATATTAAAAAATATTTTCATCAGTTTTTTGAACAAATTATTGTGATATGATATTGAGATTAAACATCTCATTAAATCTGCAAATTTTTAAATCAATAATAGATAAATTATTTTGCAATAATATATTACATGGGCAGTTATTTTTATACTAAAATGGTTAATATTTTAAACACTTTATTTAATAAACCTTTAGTATTTCACTTTTTTACCACAGAAAATATAATTTATTTCATTGAATAATACATAGAATTTTAATTTTTTAGAAATAAATGTGAAATTTTTTGTTTTCTGTTTTTGTCCCTTATAATCTTAGGCAAATAAAAGGAGCAAAATTCTACTATCAGTCTTGTAAACTCTTAATTTACATATCAAATAATTTTTGCTTATATTTATGAATTTTGCACTTTTCAACATAAATTGAATTAGTTGAAAAGTGTAAATATATAGGTTTGCACAAGAACTGTTGATGTCATAAACCTCATAATCTTTAATATAGTTTTAAGCATTTATTGCATTAAAAATTTCCTTAAACACCGAAATTGCTGTGTGTCTTGTGGATAAATGTGTGTGTGTGTATATATATATGTGTGTATCATCTTTCTAATGTATTTTCTGTAGTGTAGTCTGGAATCCTGATTGCCATTTGTAGCTATTATTCAAGTGTAAATTGCTTAACAACTTCAAGGTTTAAAAAGAAAAAAAAAAAAAACTGTTAATTGAGAATTTTTATACCTACCTCACAGGGTTGTTGTGAGGAAAAAACAATAATACATATCTGAAAGAGTGCTTAGCATACACTAGATGTGCAATATATGAAGAAATGAATGTTTCCAAGACCTGTTAGTGGCCCTTTTTTGCAGGACAAAATCCAAATACCCTGTCCTGGCATGTGGTCTTGTCCTTCCTATATCTTCAGGCTTATTCTTTCCTTTCAAACTGCTTATATTGGTTAATTTTTACTGAAGTCTTGCTAGTTCGTAAATATATCATACTTTTTTGGAGGTTTGTCTGCCTTTATCTTTAAACTATTTATAATTCCCTTTATCTGTAGACACCTATCCTTTAACTCAACTTCATCCCTCAGGCCTCATTATAGATTTCTCCTTCACTGTAATGTTTTCAACCCCTTCTTTCTTCCCTAAATATTTTGTTAGATGAACTTTCATACGATCCTGGTTATTCCTATTCTAGCAATTACCACATGTAATGTACCTGCCTTGGTATTTGCCTTTTTACTTTATTAAATATAAACTCACAGAGGATGGAGTCTGTTTTCTTTAATTTTGCCAATACTTAAAATTGTTTCTGCAACTCAGGAAGTAAGTGAATATTTTATAAGTAGATGTAAGTTCCCTGTAAGTAAATTCACAACATATATAGTTGTATGATATTATGCCTTTGTAAAAAGCAACTTTCATTCTTATGTATTGAAAAGAGAGGTTTCAGACCCTGTAATAATCATATCAAAATTGACTGTCTACAATCTATTTTGCCACCATTTACTACAATAGTTTTATTTTTTTAAGAAATGGACTGCCTAAGGCTATAAGCAAAAGTTGACTTATTTTTTCCTATCACTGTACCTGCAATTCCATTCTGAATATTATTAGTTTTTTTTCTTGATAAAATACTGTTCAATTGACTTTATCTCTTCTCAGTTCTTGCCCTTGTTCTTCTGTTGCATGTTTTTGCTCTTGCCTATATGTTATCTGTCTTCTCTTGTTCTTTCTTATTCCTTTTTTTTGTCACTTTCTGATATTTAAAAACAGACTTAATTTTTGGATAAAAAGGCCAATAAGTTAAAATTTGAAATTCTAACTTAAAATACTCCCCTACATATACTCGCTCAAAGCAGGCTTAAAAGGCTGAATGGCAAAATGTATAGTACATGGCCAATTAGTATACTTCTCCATTAATTTTTTTACCTCATTTTTTTCTGTCTCTTCACTATGCTACTTCTGGGTCCTCCAAATGCTACTTCTGGGTCTTCCAAAGTTTGAGAAATAGATGTAGGAAAGAGCTAATTGATAGTAAATGTATATTGGAAATCTAAATAGGTTATCCTCCTGATAGTCAGGATTTGTCAGACTCCTAATGTCTGGAAATGACATAGGTGTAATTAGTTGTTGTGATTTATAATGTGGTTGATACTATTTTTGTGTGTGGTTGATTTTTTTTTTTTTTTTTTTTTGGAATGCCCTCTTTTGTCTATGACTTTCTGGTCTACCTCTGACTTATTTTCTTCTGTAGTTACCTTGTTCTTTTTGCAGTCTTCTAAGTAATTTTTTTTTAAAGAGAGAGTGAGAGAGGAGAGAGAGAGAGAGAGAGAGAGAGAGAGAGAATTTTTTTTAAAGAGAGAGTGAGAGAGGGGAGAGAGAGAGAGAGAGAGAGAGAGAGAGAGAGAGAGAGAGAGTGAGTTTTTAATATTTTATTTTTTAGTTATCGGCGGACACAACATCTTTGTTTGTATGTGGTGCTGAGGATCGAACCTGGGCCGCACGCATGCCAGGCGAGCGTGCTACCGCCTGAGCCACATTCCCAGCCCATCTTCTAAGTAAATTTATTTTAAAATGGCTCATGCACATGGGTGCACTCATGTGAACACACATACACACACACACACACACACACACACATTTTTAAATTTATTTTAGGCAAAGGTCTCACTGTGTTACCAAGACCAGTCTTGAACGCCAGGGCTCAAGTGATCCTTCTGTCTTTGCATCCCAGATAGTTGGGATTACCCATGTGCATCACCATGCCTAGCTGAGGTGATACATTTATTTGAAAGTATTGGCCATTTCTAAGGCAATATAGATGAAGGCTATCTTTCTCTCTTGCTTTTGGAATTAATCTCTGTCTCTCTCTTTCTCTTTCCCTTTCTCCCTCTCCTTTTCTTGTTTCTTTACCCTAATCAGGTACCTGGATCTTGAGTGTCCTATATTCTAGGACCATTTATAGAGTGAATCGTTTTTCTGTTTCCTTTCTCAAACAATCTGTAAAAGCTCTTTTCCATTATATGCTTATATTTTTTTCTGTGTTGGTGAACTGAATATTTCCTGAGATATTTTGGGGCACAGTCTTATCAAGCTTAGCATATGTGATCTGTCACTTCAGTTTTACTACTTGAAACTATTTATCTCAGCTTTGAGTCCTTAGCTGAAACTGAAACAACAGGAAAATTTCCATTGTAATATGCTTTATATCACCACTCCCCTGCATTTAAACCATAATGGGCTGGTTGATGTTCTATGAATGTTCATCTATTTCTGTAATTCCATGCCTTGTCCTATGCTGTGTCGTCATTTGAAATGTCATTTTTAACTTTTTTTTCCCCCTGTGAAAAATCCTACTCAATCTTCAATGCCAAAGTCTAGTGGTCATGGCAGTTAGAATAAATTCTTCCCTCCACTGTGTTCTTATGAATACTTTAAATGTTATTATATTAACTTGTATGCATTTCTATCTGATCAGATTGTGATTATTTTTGAGATAGCTGCTGACTTATTTACTGAGAAACCCTTTACTGCCTAGTCCTTGTCCCATTATGGGTTTAGTCCATTTTGTTGCCGATTAATCTCTTCAGAAAGCTGAGATTGAATTTTGTAAAATTACTGAGTAATTAATAATTCTTATACTTGTTTATTTCATTCTTTGTTCAAAAAAAAATGGAGGAGTAAGAATTTGTTTATTTGTGCCTCTGTTACTTGTTTAACCCAATAGTATTGCTCTTTATTCCTTTTTAGGTAAGTTTACTTTAAGTTTTAATTCTGGTTTTGACTTAGTTGATTTTCATGCATTTTCCTCAGAATTTCTTTGTTTCTCTCTTTTTTATTATTTCAATTGATGTAGTCAACTATGACAACTATGGGATTAAGTATTCTAAGTAACTTGGACAGAAGCAAAAACAAACATCACAATTATTTATCTACTGTGAGAGTTTTTCTTTTCTTCATTTTTAGGTTCTTCAGAGTTTTAGACTTTATTCCTAGAGGTGGCCTGAAATGGTAAAAAAGCAAGCCGTTGGTTACCAAGAGGGTTATTTATGAGACAACAGTATTATAATAGAAAACTAAAGTGAAATTATATTTGTGATTAAATGTTTCAGACAGACTTTATTTGTTGCTGTTTTTGATGATAAATAAAATTACCTTGGGCTGAGGGTGTAGCTCAGTGGTAGAGCACTTACCTAGCTCATGTTTGTGGGTCCGATTTTAGCACCCTGAAAAAATAGATAAAATAGAGTTAAATTGCTTTGATTTGTAATGCAGGTCTAAATGTCTGCTGTTCCTCAACAGAATACCAAAATGAGTTTTAGCAATCTCAAACTGAATCAATTTGAGATTGCTAAAACTCAAATCAGTGCCATAATTTAAAATTAATCACATATTATTCTAACTTGATGATTTATCTATGTTATTACCACAAAGAAAGTGCCTTAAATGAATTTTGAAGATATTTTCTTCATATATACTGTATTATATATATTCATACAAATACACAAAAATTAGATAATGAAGAAAATGCAGTGGCATTAAAGTAGTGATAATTGAAAAAATTCCTATATGTTTAAAACTTCTTTTTCCAGATGAGTACCTGTAATATACCAAGCAGGGATAAAATCCTTTCTCCTCAAATTTGCATTGTTAAGGTTTGAAACAAAATAAATCTATATGCCAAAAAAAATCCCAGCAATCTTTTTTTATTTTTTTGTTCCTTCTTTCCATGTTGTTGGAAACATGTTTTGTTTTGTTTTTTAAAGAGAAATTTTTACCTTACTTTTTAATGTTCACCGATGGCTGATAATATTTTCATATTTAATATATGATAATTTTATGCATTAGCACTTACTAATTTGAGACCTTGGTGATTAAATGATACATATGACAGGTCTCAGGATAATCTGAATTTCAAATAGTAGATCCCAAGAGTTACAACATATATAATTACTTTCGCATCATTGTATTTCATAAGCCAGTAAACTTTTGTGTTAGATTTTTTCATAACAGGAAACAAATTAAAATATGGCCTATTGATTTTCAATTTTAATTACCAAGAAACACTTTGTTCCTGTGATTTTTTTTCCTTAGCACAGACATTGCAGGAATTCAAAGGAATTTGCTTTATATAAAAATTCATTTTTAAAAATGTTTTGTGTAGGAATGAAAATTTTATATTAGGAAGGTCAGAATTCTGTTTTTCTGCATATATTAGGGAAATCAGAAGATAGGAAAATACATCTAATATGTATAGCCATCATTTATCAAATAAGAAAAGTAATGATGAAAAATATAATCCCCCAAAGTATACTACCTCATATATATTTCAGTTTTAACTATTTCAGTTTTTAATTCTGAGTTTTTTTTTCTTCCTTTTTGATGGTTCATTCAGTTTTTCAGTTAAGATATTTTCTAGAACTTTTTAGTGGGTCAAGTAAAATTTTTAAAATTAAATAAGTGGTCAACTCTAAAATTCTTCAAAAAAATGAGTAGGTTTATGCTTAATCCTAGCTAATGTTCCTATGCAAAATGACCTTTCTCCTGTCACAGAGAAAAGTGGGAAATAATCGGGAATTCGTTATCATTTGATCTTTCTTTTCTAAGATTCTCTCTTAAACTCCAATTTCACATAGTCCCACTACTGTGCAATTCTGCTTATCTGAAACAAAACCATAATCAGTAGTTTCCCCACTATTCTTCTGTTTCCTGATAGATGTCATTCTTGCTTATGGCTTTACCAGGTAATTTGTAACTTATATTCACATATAAGCACAAACAAACAAACAAGCAAAAATCACCTTCCTGTTTCTTTGATTTAAATATCATCCCATTTATTTCTGGATCCCAATTAGTTTGCCTTTAGGATCAGTATGCATTATTCTGTTCCATTCTCTAGTTTATTATGTTATCACTAGAAGTGATAAGTTATTAAAACTGGATTAATGTACATTACATCTTTCTTTTTAAATTTCTGCTCCTTTGTAGAAACTACATATTACTCATATTTGTGCTTTCCATGAATGATATTCTTATAAACTTTTTCTAAGTTTATTTAACTACCAGATTGCTGGTATTTAGGTCTTAAAAATATTAGATCACTAAAAATTAAAATCAGTGCCACAATTTAAAATTAATCACACATTATTCTAACTTGATGATCTATTAATGTTATTACCTCAAAGAAAGTATCTTAAATAATAATAATAATAATAATAATAATAATCCATTAAGAATATTTGGCTGGTACTAATTATGTGAAAACAAATTTTACCAACTACATGCTGGTATATGCTGATTTATAGGCTCTTGCTATAAATCTTTATTTTTGTTACCATTTAAAAAATAATTTTGGCAAAAGGCTTCTAATGGGTTAGGCCTCTTTGCATTAGTCTCTTTCTAGCTCTTTTAGAGATATACTACAAATAGAAAACAAGTTTCTTTTAAAATATTGCAAAAGGCTTATACCCAACTCTAGTCCCACTGTGGATCTAATTCATTAAGGATGCAATGACTTCCTAAGAAGAATAGCTCTGCTGGAGGCTCTTTTAGTACTTTCTGTGTTTGAACTTTATAATTTTTTTTCCTTTTTCTGTCTCTTACTTTAGTCTTTAAAGATAATGACTGGTTTTTGAAACTTTTTATTATGAAAGTACTATCATTCAGATGAGATTGACTCTGAGTATTGCTTATCCTTGTTTTTAGAGCTTTAGTAGAATTCTTTGCATGTTTATTAGGTTGTATAGAAATAAGATGACATTTTAAATATATTTCTCTTAAAATATTTTTTGCTCTATATCTTCCCATATTTTGATTAATGTATAACTTGATTTTTACTCTGCTCTTTATTATATCTTTTACATTTATTATAATTTATGTATATACATATATGTTATGTGTACATATGAGGTCTTAATTTCATAAGTTAATTTTTGTATTCTAATCTTCCAATTTTTTTAAAAAAGACGACTTTTCCAGTCAGTTTAATATTTCTTTTTTTTTTAAATGTTTATTTTTTAGTTGTAGTTGGACACAATACCTTTATTTCAATTATTTGTTTTTATGTGGTGCTGAGGCTCGAACTCAGGGTCTCGCACGTTCAAGGCAAGCACTCTATTGCTGAGCCACGACCCCAGCCCTAATATTTCTTTATTTAAAAATAAAATTTGAAAACTACATTTTTCATCTTTTCCAGATTAGTTTCTATTTAATGTTCTTGTATGTTTCTTTCATATTTTTCTATTCACAGTTTATATAGAATTTAATAAAGTCACTATAACTTACATTCTTATTTGTATAATGTTTTATTATCATCATTTATTTATTCACACATTAGCTGTTTATTTAGTCTTACTATGTACCATGAATTGTCCTACATGCTTAGGGTACTGAAAGTCTCTGCTATCATGGAGCTTATATTCTTGAAAGAGAAGAGGAACACAAACACAAAACACTAGTAATCAGCAATTTTAGATAAGCATAAATACTTTCTAAGAAATAAGGAATGAGCTGGGCATGATCATATATGCCAGTAATCCCAGCAACTTGGGAGACTGAGGCAGGAGTATCAAAAGTACAAGGCCAACCTCAACCACTGAGCTAGACCCTCAGCAAGTTAGCAAGACTCTGTCTAGAAATAAAAATAAAAAGGAATGGGATTGTAGCTTACTGGTAAAGTGCTCTTAGGTTCAGTCCCCAATATCTCTCTCCCCCCAAAAAAGAAACAAGGTCATGGGATTAAATGAGTTGGGGGGATAGCTAGGATAGTAAGAGAAAACATCTTCAAAGAAGGGGCATTTTAGTTGATCTCTTAAAGATTTAAAAGAAAGTAGAAACATTTGACTTGAGCTCTAAAAGAGGAAGAAAATCACATTTCACATATCAGGAATAGTAAGGCAAATGTCTGGAACAGAAAGAGTTCAACATGTTCACAGAACAGAAAGAAATTCTGTGTGGACTGAGTATCTTTGAGAAAAGATTACAGCAGAAAATGAAGTCATTGATATAATGCAGGTGTGAGACCAAATGTCCTGTAGTAAGGAGTTAAAATTTTACTTTAAAAATGTGAAGACAATGCCAATCAATTAGTATTATTAGTAAACTGATTAGCACTGAAGAAATAACTCTACCTAATGTCTGGAAAAGGAACAAGGGAAAGGCATGAGGGCCAAATGCAATAATTATTAGGAACATAATTGCAGTAGTTCAGTGAGAAATTATGGTATTGGTGTAGGAATTTTAGTAGTAGAAGTGATGAGATATTATTTTGAAGGAGTACTGTTAGAATTTGTGAATGCATTAGAAATGAAATAATAAACAATATTAGATGTAGTAAATATTTTTGAAAATGTAATTAAATGGACATATACTTTTTTCATTGGTGAAAATGTAACAATTTTAAAAATTGTATATTTTTTTAAAATATTTTTTTAGTTGTTGATGGACCTTTATTTTATTAATTTACTCATATGTGCTGCTAAGAATTCAACCCAGTGCCTCACGCATGCTAGGCAAATGGTCTACCACTGAGCCACAACCTCAGCCCACATCTCTATTTTTGATTTAGTTTTTCCTCATTTTTGCCACCACAGATCATATTAGTGTTTTGTTATTTTCTCATTTTAGTGCCACTGAATGTAAATAATGATTTGAAATGTACCTGTTATTTTCATTTGGTTATCTTTTATTACTAGCTAGATTAATAATTTAATGTATTTATTGACTAAGTACGTTTCTTCATTGTGGTTTGTTTCTAGTCTTAATCGTTTTGAAATTATGAGTGTTTTCCTTATTAATTTAAAAAGTCATATTAACTTCCTAAAATGGCCTGGAAACCCCAGGATGATTTGGCCTTGACACTTTCTAATTCCATTTTATGTTAATGTCTTCGTGACTTTTGTGCCATAGACACTGGCTACTTCTCAAGTAAGTGACCTTTGTCTTACCCCATGTTCCTTGTACTGATGCTCCATTTCTGGATCCCTTTTCCTCCAGATCTTCACTGAGGACTGGGAGTGAAGTCTCATCTTTTCATATTTTAGTTCAGTGTTGCCTACTTACAGGAGCTATTCCCAAATTCCTAACATAACACCCTTTTCCCCCTCTCAGAATTTTACATTTTCACTTGTCAAATCAGTAAAGCTATTTTCTCATATGACTTTTTTTATTACTTTTAAAAGTAAAAAAAAACAAAACCTTTCATTTTGAGATCTTTTGTTTACTTGTATTCTACTCAAAATATTTCTGAATATAAAATTACGATTTATTTTCATGAATTAGAATAATTAATTATGTGAAGATAAAAATAGCTGTCATAAATGTATTTTTTGTTTTCTTTCAATCTTATTACATTTATTTGAAAAATAGAGATCATACTACAGAGAGCATGTTATCTTTTTTCCACTTAATATTGGATCATGTGTATGTTTAAACAATTTAGATTCTTCCTTTTTCATAAACATGATTTTTATCATTTCTACAGAATATCCCATTTTATGCATTTGTTATTGAGTATCAGTTTCTTATTGTGTATTTGTTTTAGTCTTTTTATGATGATATAAATAAAGTTTATATTATTGTTTAAGGCTTTATGTTCATTTATGATAGTTCCATTATGATAAATTCATAAGTGTAAAATAGTGGTTTTGTTTGGTCATAGGAATATGTGAAGTATTTTAAGACATTTGAATATTCATTGCCCTTTACACTTCAGAAAATTTAAATCAGTACATTCTTAGTGCACAAGTGCATGTGCTTGTCATCAAATACTACAGTTTTTAATATTATGGGATTTTAAAAAGCTGGCCCATGCCTCTCCATATGTTCCCAAATCCTAAATTAAATTTTATGAAAAAGTATTAGTGTTTTTTTTCCTTGGATAGAAAATTTAAATTTTTATATAGTCAAATTTATCATCTTTTTTCCTTTTTTTTTCCTGTTTCATGTCTGTGGTTAAAATAACTTGTGGTTAAAATAACTGGTATGGTACCATCTAATTCTGGAGGCCAGAATTCCAAAATCAGTCTCACTGTGCTGCCATCAAGGTATTGACAGAGCTAGTTCGTTTTGGAGACCTCTCTTTCTTTGCCTTTTCTAGCTTCTACGGACTACTTGCTTTTCTTGGCTCCTTGATCCCTTTTTTGAAGCACACTAAACTTCTCTTGCTTTTTTCCTCACATCTTCTACTTCTTCATTTGACCTTCTTGCCTCCTTCTTAAAGAGACCCTTTTAATTATGGTTAGGGTAGACTCAGATAATCCAGGATAATCTCCCCATTTTAAAGTCCTTAGATTTGATCACATCTATCTATAAGTCTCTTTTACAAAAACGGTATTATTCACAGGTTCTAGGGACTAGTACATAGATATCATTTGAAGGGCTTTTATTCAACATACCATGTGTGGAAAATTAATGATTTTGCATTATTTTACTTCTGTTTTATTGAACAAATATTTATATTAACTCTGATTGATTTTTGTTTTCTACCCAATTAAAATTTTGTAAGTAATTATAATTTTTTTTCCATTTATGATAGTAACTTTATATTCTTATTTCTGTTTCATGTATATAATTTTTTTTGTTTAATATATTTTCGCTTCTTTCATTTATAATGCAAATATCCAAAATGTTTTGTTTACATTATATTTGTTATTTAGGATAGCCTTTTTTTCCTAATAATAGTGAAGTAATTTTCTTATTGTTCATTAGCAGATCTCCTCTTTGACGTATTTTGGTTATGTTTATGCATTATTGCATTATCAATATTAACTTACACTTCCATTTTTGGAAAAAGCTGTATGTGATTATATTAATTTTATAATATGCTTCTGGATCTCATTCACCAGTATTTGTTATTTTTAACTTTTATGTGAAACTTATTTATGCATAATTGTATTTGGTTGTGACTTTGTTTTCCTTTTTAATATCAGAGTTAGGCTACTTAGTAATAAAATAAAGTTAAAGGCATTCTGTTTATATAAACTGGAATAGTTTGTATAACATGACAATTATCTCTGTTGAAACAGCACATAAGACAGACTGAACTCAAAGATTATTTGAATTATAATTATTTGACAGGATTTTTAGTATCTTGGTTGCTTCATATTTCTTAGAGTTAATTTTGGTAATTTATATAGTTGCCTGAGAGTTGATCATTTATTTTAGATTTTAAGGGAACATTTTTTGCATGCCTGCTATGTGTTAAGCATCATGCTAGGTACCATACTTGAAAAGGTAAAGAATATAGACTATATCAGTGAGGTGTAAAAACAACTCAGTCAATATACGGAAATCAATAAATGCTATCCACCACATCAATAGACTTAAAGACAAGAACCACATGATCATCTCGATGGATGCAGAAAAAGCATTTGACAAAGTACAGCATCCCTTTATGTTCAAAACACTAGAAAAACTAGGGATAACAGGAACTTACCTCAACATTGTAAAAGCTATCTATGCTAAGCCTCAGGCTAGCATCATTCTGAATGGAGAAAAATTGAAGGCATTCCCTCTAAAATCTGGAACAAGACAGGGATGCCCTCTATCACCACTTCTATTCAATTTAGTTCTCGAAGTACTAGCCAGAGCAATTAGACAGACAAAAGAAATTAAAGGCATAAAAATAGGAAAAGAAGAAATTAAACTATCGCTATTTGCAGATGACATGATAATATACTTAACAGACCCAAAAGAGTCTACAAAGAAGCTGCTAGAGTTAATAAATGAATTCAGCAAAGTGGCAGGTTATAAAATCAACACGCATAAATCAAAGGCATTCCTATATATCAGCAACAAAACTTCTGAAATGGAAATAAGGAAAACCACTCCATTCACAATATCCTCAAAGAAAATAAGATACTTGGGTATCAACCTAACAAAAGAGGTGAAAGATTTATACAATGAAAACTACAGAACCCTAAAGAGAGAGATAGAAGAAGATCTCAGAAGATGGAAAAATGTACCCTGTTCATGGATAGGCAGAACTGTCTCTAAATAAAATACAAAAAAATAGGGCTGGGGATGTGGCTCAGTGGTTGAGTGCCCCTGAGTTCAATTCCTGGTACTGAAAAAAAAAAAAAAAGACTTTGTTTAATCGCAGGAAACATATACTAGTGAGAGGAAAGTTAATTTTCCTGGGGTGGGGGGTGAATGAGACAGAAGAAATAGCAAAGAAGGAAATAATACCTAAGCAGAACTTCTGATAAGTATTTCATCATGACTACAGGCATCAGAAAATGATTGAATAACTGAAGAATTAGGACAACCTCAACAAGATGGTGTAGGTATTGGCCAGGAAGGAGTAATGAATTGGAATTAAAAGATGTGGTATAGATTCTTCTTGAATTTATACCTCTTTCTATAGATAGTGATAGACTAGTCATTACATTTATTCTGGGTTTATCTTCACAGATTCACGTGTTTAAAATATGATGCCAATGGCAGTAGATAGGACTCTGTTGAAGGCAGTGGTAGTAGTTAATACTGGAAACAGGTTAACCATTTCATTATCATAAAAGAAGCATAAATAATAAAGAAATAGAGTCACCAAAGATTTGCTTACTTGTTGCATGCGGGTGGTTAGCAAGAAGTCAAGATAATGTCCACCATCCTTGGGATTGAAAGAAATGTTTTCCATATTTTTATTTCAGACACTATAGTGCTAATTTCATTTGAAAGGCTCATATTCCAGTTAGAATGCCATTAATATGAAAATTTGAAATTGGAAAATCACTCTCAGGATCTCATGTATTTTTTTAGAAACCCAAAGCAACATATAGGTGATATACTCAGCTGTTAGGAAAGAAGAAATAGACATCTAATAAAGATTTTTTGAACCAGATAGCAGGAAGGAAGATCTAAAAAATTCATAGGTTTTTAAGTAATTTGTAAATTAAATCTTTATCTGAAAAAATGAAATAAATAAAGTGGAGTTAGAATTTTGATAAATGTTTACAATTTATTCAAAGTAGTTTTTCAGGAAATGTGTGCTAGAAACATAAGATATAAATATGAAAATGAAATATCCCCATCTCTGAATAGTTATAAAGACCTTCTAAAACATTTTTATGCAGTATTTTCCCACATGAGTAGACTAAGCCCATGTCATTACTACCACATTCAAGATATGGAATATATCTATCATGGTAAAATATTTCATTGTGCCCCTTGCCATTCCATTCACTAGTCCCACTCTACTCCATCCTCCTTCACCCGCTCCTGGTATAGGAAATTGCTGATCTGCTTTTTGTCACTGTAAATTTCATTTTTTTCTAGAAGTGCATTTGAATAGAGTCATACATTATGTAGCCTTTTGTCTTATTTATTTTGTTCTGCATAATATTTCTGAGATTCATCCTCACTTTGCATGTGTAATTTATACCTTTTTGTTGTTGATAAGTACTTTTGTCTAGGTATACAATTTGTTGACCCATTTTTCCTCTCAATGAACATTTGCTTCTGGTTGTTCACTATCAGACTAAAATTAATATGAACATTTGAGTAAAAGTCGTTTTATAGAGTTATGTTTTTATTTTCATGGGTTAATAGTAATAAAACATCTGGGTCATATGGAACACCCTACTTTTGTGAAAAATCATCAGATTATTTTCCAAGGGGATTATGTCATTTTGTATTCTACCCTCAGTTCATTAATATTCACTTAATCTACATCCTCACTGGTACTTGGTGATATGTTGGTGTTGTTCAAATTTTAGCTGTTGTTATTGGTGTGAAATTGTATCTCATTACAGTTTTAATTTTTATTTTCATAATGAGTTTTCATATGTTTGTTGACCATTGTTGTGTTTTATTTTGTCAGCTTTTTAAATCTTTTGCCCATGTTTATTGGGTTGTTCATTTTCGTATTTTTGTGTTACAAGAGTTCTTTGATACTCAGAATGCAAGTCTTTGTCAAATAGATGTGCTGGGATATTTTAGCCCATATTTAGCTTGCTTTTTCACTCACTCTGTGTGTCCTTCCAAAACCAGAAATAGCTTTTTCTTTTGTTTCTTACTTTTCATGTCTCAGAAAGTTTTACAAATGTGAAATTTTCTTAAAGCTTTATAATTTCACTTTTATGATTAGATCTGTAATTCATTTTGAGTTAATTGAGTGGGAAGATAAATTTGATTTATAAATGTTTAACAAAATTCTGAAATAGTTTTTGTTACACTTTTGAAGGGTTCCAATTATAGAGGAAAGAGTAAATTGGTTTATTGAGATTTGTGTTGGTTTGTGTAAAAAATGCTATTCTATCCCTATACAACAAATAAAAAGATGCTTTTGTAAAATAATGAATTTCCTATTTAGTAGTAGGTTTAGGTATAGGTTGCTAATGTTTGTTCTGGAATGTCCCTAGCCAAATTTGTACATATTAATACCTTATTCATGTACTTGTAACCAACAAGATATTCGGTAAATGTTGGTGTTGGTTATTATTCTTATTGCTAATGTTGTTATAACTTTTAGGATTCTTACCTTGATAAAATTTAGAAAGAATAATACCTGTATGAAATAGTGATATTAATTTTTATGTTGTTTTTTCCTAACTCCTCCCTCCCCTGCCAAACACAAACCTAGAGAACATAATCCATAATGGGTACCAATAAATAAGCACTAGAAAACATTGTTTTGAAAAATCTTCTTAGCCATTTCTTTGAATAGTATTGGTAATTTACAAGTATTTTTGGAAAATTCAAAAGATATAGGTGAAGAATAAACAGTGAAAGTAACCTTTTTACCTATCCTTCAATCTTTTCCCAAAGATAACTATTATAAATTTGATGAACTTGCTTTTAGATGATTTTTATATGTTTTTTTTTTAATTTTTAGTTGTTTATGGACACAATATCTTTGTTGTATTTTATTTATTTTTTTAATGTGGTGCTGAGGATTGAACCCAGTGCCTCATGCATGTGAGGCAAGCGCTCAACCACTGAGCTACAAACCCAGCCCGATTTTTGTATATTTATACTGATTTGTACACATACACATACATATACACATGTATACACCTTTGTAGAATTAATTACCCTAAGTGAATATATTTTACTTTTTTTATTTAAACAATATCTGATAAATTTTTCCATGTTGATACATTAATTCACTTATACTGCTTGCATATTATTTTAGAATGTATGAATATGCCATAATCTGATTTAAATTTTCAAGCATTCAAGCAGGGAGACATGGACAGGCTGCCTGACACAGTGACCCAGTAGAGATAAAATAAGCCAGATTTTGATTTATTTTATTACTTAGAAAGGTAGCAAAAGGAAGAAAAGCTAATGATCTCCCATACACTGAAAAGGCAACATGAAAACAAAAGAGGTTAAAGAGAACAGTACTGTGAGTTATGGGATAACCCATTTCTGAGGAGCTGATTCTAGACCACAACTAAATGCTTTTGTAGTCTGCAGCTGGACCCTGAGGGGTTGAAAGGACAAGGCAAAGGGAAGCCGGAAGCTTCATACCTCATTAGAGCCTGGGAGATTATGAGAATGATAGTGTCCCATTCTTTCAAGTTCAGGAAAGACCAGGAAGCATTCTGCTAAGATGCAGATTAGCTGCATTTAAAAACATGTCTATGTTGCCTATATGTTCATAACTGACATCATAATGTAGCTGGCTTCCCCAAAACTCCAACCTTTGGCCCTTTACATATTCAGCTAAGAGTTCTTTAAGAGCATATTCACTTCAGGGGAAAACTCTACTTTATTGTATTTATAGGCTTGAGAATAAATAAGGCCTTATAGTAGCAGAAACAAGTGCCACATGGTGGATATATTTTAGTAAGCTCCTCTTCCAGATGGAAGCAAGTTATGCCATTAATCCAAGTGCAGCAAGAAGTACTTAGAATCACCCATACCCACTTCAACTCACCAGCAGGAAGTATAGGGCCATTTTTCAGCACTATTTGGGCTAGAGAATTTAAATACAGTTTTAATCCATGCAAAACATTAAATAAAAGAGTGTCTTCCTTTAAGCAGCAGAGAAAAAAATTCAGGTTATCATACATAATAGGATTGGGCTACAGAAAATCATCATCTTTGTGTTCTGGAAACAAATATTCACTCCTGGAGTCAGCAGCTTTTGGGAAAGTTTGGAGGGTCATTAGGTTATGATTCTTCATTGTTCAGTAGTCAGGTTTACATTGGTCTATAATCTGGGTTATATTGGCACTGTGGATAAGAGATGAGAGAGGTTAATGTTTCCTTGCTTCACTCTTAGTTTATTGGTGTTGAAACCATAGCCAGTGTTGTTCTCCTTCATAGCCATGTGTTTCTGTGCTGTAGCATAATCAGTCCCTGAAACAGTTATTTCACCCTTTTTCTAATCTTCCCTATTTTACTCACACCATGTGTTCTGAACCAGACTCTTAGGTGACTCAGCAATTTCTTTTTTATAACTGTCTAAATTTAACAAACATAACTGATAGTAAGAGAATATACAGATAAGAGTTCTCCACCTCCACCTCCCACTGCCCAGCTTTTAACTACCCAAAAGTTTCATAATTCTGGTTTTCTAAGGGTAGATATGAGAGGAATAGTATAAAGAAGATTAATTTTGTATTTTGAGGATTTTTAAAGCAAGTCTGAATTCTTCCTTCTTTTCAACTTCATAATTGAATATTTTTCTTAGATAGGAAATATCCTTTTAAAAAATTAGCATATTTAGAACCCAAAATGCATTCTTAACTATGCATTCTCAAAGGCCTCTTTCCCATGGGCATCCACATGGATCCTGAATGCAGCCATAATGACTAGGTCATCTAGTTTTAAGTCCTAAAATTATTTTTTCATTTTAAAAGAATTCTTAAACAGTGGTAGAGTTTTTAAATAAAATGTATGGTTAGTCTAGTTTTATAATCATCTCAGCTTAAAAAATATACCAATGATATATCTCCTATTTTCTTTATAATGGGTACCAATAAATAAGTACTAGAAAACATTGTTTTGAAAATCTTCTTAGCCATTTCTTTGAATAGTATTGGTAATTTACAAGTATTTTTGGAAAATTCAAAAGATATAGGTGAAGAATAAACAGTGAAAGTAACCTTTTTACCTATCCCTCAATCTTTCCCCAAAGATAACTATTATAAATTTGATGTACTTGCTTTTAGATGATTTTTATGTTTTTAAAAAAATTTTTAGTTGTTTATGGACACAATATCTTTGTTGTATTTTATTTATTTTTTTAATGTGGTGCTGAGGATTAAATCCAGTGTCTGATGCATGTGAGGCAAACTCTCAACCACTGAGCTACAAACCCAGCCCAATTTTTGTGGTCTGTGGTGTATTTACAAGTATACATTTTTGTAAAAGTACATTTTCTCATAAGTTATTTTAGATCACTTAAAGATGGCAAGTTTTGTTGAAAAAATAATTAAAATTTATTTCAATTCTTATTCCCTTGATTATAAGTTCAGGGCAAAACCTAAAAATGCAGTTGAAAACAATTTCACCAAGTGTTAATGTTGATTTCAGTTAAAATGTTGCTGATTACAAAAGAATTTAACAGTAACTCCTCTATATGGTTCTTATACTTATCATGGGAGTAATACTTTCTAATATTAATATATAATAAATTTAAGTACTAAAATTATTTTTTAATTTTTAAACAATTTTTAAACCATGTTAGAGCTTTTAAATAAATGTATGGTGGTTGGTCTAGTTTTATCATTCACTCAGCTTAAAAAATATAGCAATGAGTTTTTTATTTCCTTCTTTGAAAAACCATGAATTGTTTATACAGGTTCCCAAGGAATGCTAGCTTTGAAATTGTGAGAATGACTAAATACTCAGGAAAGCAACTGATCCAAATTTGTTATGCTTTTGGAATTTAGTAAATGATGAAAACCAGAACTGTTAGTCATCATTAAATCCCACCCAGTTTGCAGAGTTAAAAATATATTTCCACATCACAAATACAAATTACATTTACTTATCATATTTATGTTGACTTAATTAATATTGCCAAAAGATTTTAATGGATCCTTTTTGAACATTTTGGCAGAATTAACATCGAGTACATAATAAATTTGCAAAATTTGGCAAACTTGTTTACTAATTTCCACTTAATAAACAATAAAAGATAGAAGAATTTTGTAGTATTTCAATATATAATATAACCTAAACTAAAACTACCAGGTGGAAAGAATTTCATCTTATAATTTAAAGCTCATAAGAGACTTTTGGATTTTAGAATCTCACATTAAAATAATTTGTATTGTTGTTCATAATACAAGAAAGATATATTAAATTTTTTTTCTTTCTGAGCTAAAGAGCAGAGAAAGTGTTGGAGAAACAATGTGGGAGACATTGAAGAGAGGCAGGAAGGCCAAGAGAATTATAAAAGGAATATAATGACCTCTCAAAGAGAGCTTTTCAACCAGTTGAATATTATAGGTTTCCTAGTGTGTGTTAATCTAGTAATGTATATGTGAAGTTATTACAGTGGCAGTTTATATAACTGTCTTTAATAAAGGAGAAACTATGGTTTTCTTTAAGTTGGAAGATACTATAATGGGGTAATGTGATTTATTTTTCTAGTGAGGTCACAATTTCCAGACATGTAACTGTTACATAAATCAAGTCAGTTATTCCAAGTATAAGACAAGTGTTTTTTATAAATATTATCACTGTTTTTTCTTTAATATTATTTGTTTTCATTGTAAATATAGGAATTTGGAGAACATTTGAGTTTTAAGGCAGTTAATAACCTAAAGAACCTTTGTTTTTATGTGAAAAATGGAAAAAAAGTTGGCAATGTTGTTGCCTATAGAAATAAGCTCTTGTAGGAATTGGCAATGTCTGTTTTATTGTTTGCAGCTGAGACATTCAAAACTAAATAAGTTGGCTGGTTATAAGAGTGCAATAATTGCTAATGTAAAACAGACAGATGTTTTTCTAATTACATAGCACCGGACACATATATTTTGGTAAGAGTTGAGGTTTTTTTTTGTTTTTGTATTTTTAATTAAGCTGGACTTGGTCCTCAACATTTGAACATGTTGCTCTGAAATTCTGTTTATATTAATCTATGAAAATATTTTATCTTTCTCAAGATGTAAATGAGAAATGATTTTCTTTTGTAATTTCAAATACACATGGGTCTAATTGCAATTAATTATATTTTAGTGGAAGTATTTTTTGATAAAATAATCTTTAGTATATTATCCTGGTTACAATATTCCTACATGGGAAATATTGATAAATTTCTTTATGTTTCAGAATTATTTCTCCATGTTCAACCTTTAACTTGATTTATTATTTCCTTCTGTGTCATCAGCTCTACCAACTATATATTTAAAACCATGCTAAAGAGAATATCTTTACATATCACATGGAAGAATAATGTACCTTGAGAAACTTATTGGATATTCTGTGACATTGTTGTTCCAGAAGATGAATTACAGGGCACTGGGTCATGTTGGCTGCTTTGGTAAATTGATTGAAGAAGGCTCTCTGTATCTTCCTGTGATTTGATAGATATGAAATATATGATGTCATTTTAATGTTGGTGGAACTGACATTAGTACTATCGCTATTGAATTAATTGTTAATATTAAAATTTTAATAGCACATGTCATTTGAGTTATTTTTATTGATCCATCTGAGCATATAAGAAAACCCTCTGATATCATCAGAAATTAAAGTGAAGGCCCTTTTGCATTGCGGTTTACAGTTGACATTCAAAAAGTATCTGGTCTTAATTTCCAAGAAACCTCTATAAACAGGTTGTTTTCCTTTGTATCCAACTAGTCAACTGTATAGGTAGGTTCTAGAGTGCTTCTAGAGGTATGACCTTCTGTCTTATTTTGCACAGTCCATGAGCTAAGAATTGTTTTACAATCTTTAATTGACTGAAAAAATAAAAAGGACATTTCAAGGAATGTGAAAATTATATGAAATTTAACTGTCAGTGCCAATAAATGAAAATGTATTAGAACACAGTATGCTGTGTTGTCTGTTTTTGCAGTGTGATGGCAGTTTAGTTGCAGCAGATATCACATATGGTGCTCTCATCACTTCATGTTGCCTTTCAATGCACTGCAAATTGCACCAACACTATAATAATTCGGCAGTGTTTACTGTACCATGGCACTGTACTTATTTCTTATTACCAGTACATATTCATCATGTCACAATGAGAAGAGAAGAGAAATGTGAGCCTCTAATGTTATGATTTTAAGGCACCATGCAGTGTGAATTATTTTGTTACAAATAAGGTGACATAGCATTGTGTTGTTATGCAGTCACAGGATGATTGCACTAAAAGAATAAATGTTAACGTTACCGGATTATGCACTCATCTTAACAGTTTCAACACATAAGAAAGCAGTGGTCAGGGGGGAAAAAAAGCTTAAATGGAATGTCTTATTTACAAATAAAAAATGAACTGAGGCAGCAACCACAGTAATTTTTTGAATAACTAATTTGTTAGCCAAGGAAGAAAAGCCATTTCCAAAAGCAAGAAACACCATTTTCCAATGGTGAATAAATTAAATAAAACCTGTCCAGAGAAAATAAACTTTATCCAAGGAGTTAATACCAAATTATTTATTCATTGAATTAATGTAGCTGAGAAATTAAATGACTGTGAATGGTCTCTGTGGAACATCTAGGTAAGAATATTTTCAAAAAAGTTGAGAAAATATCAAAAACAACTTGAAGTAGAAACTAGTAAGATGAGTTGTAATTGATGGTGATAAAAGTATATGCAGAGTGCACTGATTTTTGTAATTGCAGAAATTTGCAAAGCTTTTGAAGATTAGAGGTGTTGACAGCTTATGTGGGTATTCATTGTAATATACTCACTTAGTACTTTGTGGATATACTTTTTGAATCCATCATGTTTTTGAACAAGTGATGTCAACAGTAAGTTTCATACAGTCTTATAAACTTAATAGTTTCATGAATTTTCCTCAGAAACAGCAGATGAATATCCTGATTTGTCCTAGCACAAAGAAGGTCAATAATTTTGCAGTGGTAAAGTTTGTTACCATATTTTGAGCCCAGATCAAGATCGAAATTTTTCTGAATGAGAACAGTGAATCTGACTTCTAACCAGCATGTTATTGATGCTAAATGGTTGTGAACTTTTTCTGTGCATTTGATAATGTTTTCAATGAATTCACTTCAAAACAAAACTTATTGGGCAACTTAAACTTCAGTAAAATCATTTCAACAACTAAATTTTTGAATTATAAGTATATACTTCCAATATTGCCAACATTAAAATAAGATCTCCATTCCCACACAAATTTGTGGCAAATGTATTTTATAAGTTCAGATTATAGTTCCAGTAGTATGTTTCAGACCTCAGTAAAATTCAGAATAGATCCTTATTCTGAAAAACCTAAAATTTTCTTTTTGACCTCTTATAAGGGAAGGTTTGGTGAACCCTATACTAACTTGACTACTTTCACTTAACTCAATTGTTAAAGTTGTTTTGATAAGTATTTCCATGTAAATCTCATTCTGCTAAATACAGTTGATCCTCAGTATTCATGAAGCCTATATTTGAGAATTTGTCCATTTGTTAAAATTTATTTATAATCTTCAAGTCAGTACTCAAGAATCCTTTCATAATCATTTGTAGACATGAGCAGATATGAAAATCTCTTCTGAGTTTTACTGAGTCACCTGACATACTTGCCTAGCTTAGATTGAATAAGTCAAAATTTTGCTTTCATGTTTCAGCTCTCAAATTGTAAGTATGTATTCCTGTTACATTTTATTTACTATCATATTTTTCACATTTCTGTGCTATTTTTTCACATTTTTGTGCTATTCATAGTATCCCCCAAGCAGAGTCATGGGGTGCTGTCTGAGCTGCCTAGTGTTCCTAAAGAAAAATAGTAATTTTCTGTAGGAATCATAATTTACTAACATGCCTTATGGAGAAAATGTAGATGTTAGTTGAGCTTCGTGTAGGCATGACTTACAGAGTAGTTGGTCATGAGTTAATTATTACTAAATAATATTTCATATCACTAATAAGTCAATAATATAAAATAAATTATCTTTAAGTAGAAGCACACATAAATAAAACAAGGTTATATGTTAATAGTTAAAGAAAATGTGACCAGAGGCTTATAGAACCTTAACCTGAGTTTCTCCTAGGAGTCAGTCTTTGTTAATTCACTGTTATACAGCAACCTTATAGTTCATAACTATCTTAAATAATGAGAATCAACTGTGTCTATCAATAGAATTGTCCCCATGGATTCAACAATTTTTGAAAATATTGTTTACTATAATTTTTCTTTTTTTTCCAACATCATACTGGTAGGGATATAAACCAGGAAAAGCCTTGTCCTTTCTGTTCTGGTTTTAGGAAATTCATTTTTCTACATTTACTTTTCCTGCCAATCATTTGTACCTCTCAAGGTTATAGTTTTTTCCCCCCTAAACATAGGATGAATCATATGATATTACCAATATGTGACCTTATTCATTAAAAAAATCCAGAGGAAGAGAATTTGAGTAATGTAAATTAATTACTAGTAAAGTAATGCAAAATCTATCAGGAAAATAAATTTTAGTTTGTTAATTTATGACTCCTCATTTTCTTTCAGTTATTTTATCTTGCTCATTCTAATACTTTCACATAGGTCTTATTTAAACAAACTTACATGACATCACTCACTCTAGGAACTGAAACACCAAATCCAAAATCCTTTTGAAGGATTATAATCTGGCTATATTCTATACACGCTTAATTTGTTCTGCTTATTTTATAATGCACACCATTGACTACTAATGATGAGTTTTCTTACTTAGCCTAGATATACATTTCTGCTGTTGCTTGTGATGTCTCCCAGTAATCTTAAGAATCTTATTCAGAATTGAGTTCTGATTATTTTATTTATGAATACAACCAAAAAATTCATATGATTGCTTTTTAAGAGCATTGGCAATATATTATTTTTAAATTACTATATTATGTACTTATGTTGGATTAAATATAAGATTTAAATGCATATTTAAATATCAATTTTACATGATAAGACTGGTGTAAATCATTTGGGATAAATAAAAATAATAAAATCTCAGTTGGAAAAATGTTTTCTTTTTTTTCCCTTTTTTAATTTTTTTTATTGATTATTTAAAGCATTACATAGCTCATGATATATCATCTTTCATACATTTGACTCAAATTGTGTTTTGAACTCCCATTTTCACCCCAAACACAGATTGCAGAATCACATCTGTTACATATTCACATTTTCACATAATGCCATATTAGTGACTGTTGTATTCTGCTACCTTTCCTATCCCCTACTATCCCCCCTCCCCTCCCCACCCTAATTTACCCATTTAAAAATTTAAAATATTAAAAATTAGTTCAATTTGGAACATGTATATTTCTTTTCGAAGAAACTCCATAGAGCCATAGAATATTTGATCTGGTATAAGCACGAAAAAGTATATAATTTAACAGTGTCATTTTATACTTGAAAATTTTTAATCTTCAAATATAACTGAAGAGTTAAATTTAAACCTTTTACAGTAATATATTTTCTAAAGCAAGATGTGTGAAATTTCAAATGATTTGTCAGCATGAAAATGATAAAAGAAGTGATTATTAGTAAAAAGAAATGGTGTAAAATAAGCTGACATCTATTGTCTAATTGATAAAAATAATGACAATACCTTTATTTTAAAATTCTTATATCATCATTATTATAATTTTAAGTATATTAATTTATAGAAAATTCAAGTATAGAAAACTGTGGTAAAGAAATTTACCTGTTATGCCAATACAAACACTCATAAAGTTTTAACTGTTTATATTCTGAATCAGAAACTTTCGCTGCTTTTCCTTTTCATAAAAAATTATGATTCCTACAGAAAATTACTATTTTTTAGTTCATATCATAAGCTGTATAATATTGTGTTGCACATAATTTCAGTATTACCTATTGCTGAAAATTAAAGTTGTTTACAGTGTTAAAATAATGCATTAACTTTTACCCATTAGTATTTGTATTTCTGAATATTTCTTTGTATAGAATCCTAAAATAAAGCATAATGAGCCAACTAATATGAAAACGTAAAGTTTTTAACTTGTGCTTTAATCAACCCCAAAAGGAATGTTATATAAGGAATTTATAGACTTAATATAATCGGGAATAAATGTTGTCTTTAGTCCTTATGTCAGGAAGAACAGTGGAAATTTATAGTTTTCTTGTAAAGATATTATTAATTGTTATATATTTGTTTTGTTGTTTTACCAACTTATTCTTTTTCTGTGGTTTATCATTTTTATATATTCGGATAATTATTACTTATAAAAAGTAACTTTGGAGAGGTGCTTTGCTACCTAACTCACTTATTTTATTTTATTTAATTTTCATTTAATCTTCGTGGATTTGTACATTAGTCAAATATCCAGATTTTGGGCTTTGGGACTGTTTTGCCATTAGAATTTAGAATTGTAAAGAAAAAAATCTTACTTAATTTTGATTGTTAAAATGTTTAAAGGAAATATTTTTCTAAAATATAATTTTAGTATCTATTGTCATTTGTGATATTTATTATTTGAGAAAATAGTATTTTTAATATTTATTTTTTAGTTTTAGGTGGATACAATATTTTTATTTTATATTTATGTGGTATTGAGGATCGAACCCAGTGCCTCATGCATGCTAGGCGAGCGCTCTACCACTGAGCCACAACCCTAGCCCAGAAAACAGTATTTTTATTTATGATAATATTAAGAGTTTGGAAATGTCCACATTTATTTAAATAATTAGTACATGTGGGTATTTTTACTATTCTTTTTCTATCCACTGCAACTAAAATGGTCCACTGAATGAAATTTTTTTTCAGAAATAGAGTAAGCAATTTATGAATAAAATTCATAAATTTAAGAATATTTCCTTATGAAATAACATGATTTATTACCTATTTGAAATAAATCATTTGATAAATCACAGTTTTGGAATTCTACCATTTTTATGATAAAATTGAAACCTAAGGAGTGCAATTTAACTATAGTCTCAGTTAATAATGTTCATTTTATTAGAATAGTTATTCTTCCAGTCCGGCTTGAAATTTGTATATATATTTTTAACAAATTGTGACCAACAGTTTTAATTATATTATTTACATTCTTTATTTGAAGACAGAAACATTAATTTATAAGCCTCTTAGGACTCAAAGGATGTCCATATTTTAAATTGACCAATTATTAATATATGACAATGCTGTGATATGTGATATACCATATGTAACCCATTTATGGGCACATTCTTTTTTTTTTTTTTTTTGGTATCGGGGATTGAACTCAGCGGTACTTGACCACTGAGCCACATCCTCAGCCCTATTTTGAATTTTATTTAGAGACAGGGTTTCACTGAGTTGCCTAGCACCTCAAAGTTTCTGAGGCTAGCTTTGAACTTGTGATTCTTCTGTCTCAGCCTCCCAAACCATTGGGATTACAGGTGTGCACCACCATATGGGCACATTCTTTAGACAACTGCTGTTTCTATTGAAATTAATTTTTCCACTTCAGTTGGAAAGTGACAAATGATAAAATTGGTAGTTACATAAAAAGAGTAACAGTTATCAAATTTCCTTAGCATCTTTACATCTTCCATGTACTCTTAATTTACAGTATTATATTCTACCTACTATATTATGACTCTCTTGTACTTATTTAATAAATTTTAATGTGTTGTTATATGTCCAAAACTTATTTAATAACAGTACAACAGACCTATACAAATAAATCTCTGCTCTTGTTAAACTTCTAGTGACCAAGAAAAATGATAAACAACTAAATTAATAATATTATTTCAGAAGAAGCAGCTTTATATGTAGACTATATATGTAGATTATAGCTTTATATGTAGACATATCTGAGGTGTGATATCTGTGTGGAAATAAGACTTGCAAAGACAGAGTTGTTTGAAGGAAAAAAAAAGTCCTAGTAAGAAGAGCTAGAGTGTTTTAAGAAGGTCATAGTAGCAGAAGCATGTGAGCAAGAGCAGGATGTAAGTGGTAAAGTCAGAATAGTAGTAGGCAGTGACCAAGACATGAAGGGCATCATAGGCTGTAGTGAGGAGTTTGGATTTTAGTCTAAGTATAAGAAGACATTAATTAGGAAAATTACATGGCCTTCGCTTTTTTTTTTTTCCCAAAGAACAAAACTATAGATGAACACAGCTGGATGATTTCCATTATCAAATATGAAGACCATTGAGACCCATTGTGGTATTGCTGTAAAATAGATTAATAGACTAGTGGAGCAGAAACAAAATAAAACTGTTCAGTAACAAGTATAGATATGAACGGAAACTTGCATAGTTCACTTTTTTTTTTAGTTGTAGATGGATGCAATTTAATATTTTATTTATTTATTTATTTATTTAGTGCTGAGGATTGAACCCAGTACCTCACACATGCAAAGCAAGTACTCTACCACTGGGGTAACCCCAACCCCACAGTTCATTTATGACAAAGGTTGACCCTCTAGTGCATTTATAAAAAGATAGTATGGGTTAATTGAATAGTCAAATTGAAAAAATGTATACAAATTTATTTCTTGGCTCCTACATTATACCATTATCAGAACTCACAGATGGATTGCAGATGTAAATGTCAATGATAAGAAAACAAAGCTGTTAGAAAAGAAACCTAGAATGTCAATGTAACCTTAAAGTAGACAAATGAAACTCTAATTGTAAAAGAAAAAAAAATAGAACAATATTAAAGTTAAATTTCTGTTCATCAAAAGACACTATTAACAAAATGAATAGACATGTCACAAAATAAGAGTCTATATTTGCAATATATATGACAGAGGACTTACATTAAGAATAAGTGTAGAATGCCTTCAAATCTATGTGGAAAGATAACAACCTAGTAAATATGGACCAAACAGTTGAGCAGGAATTTCATAAAAGAAACTGTTCTAAGGACCAATAAATACCTAAAAGCAGGAAAAATCCATTAAACATTAGGGAATGTCAAATTAAAACCATAATATGGTAATATTGTACATCTATCTAAATTACCAAAGTGAAAAAGATTGTCAGTACTGTGTTGAGAAGAATGTGGATTAAGTCACACTCTGCTGCAAAGGAGTGCAAATTGGTGCAACTTTAGAAAATTGTTTTAGAGGATCTCAGAAAGTTGAACCTACAACACCTGTCCTATAACCCAGCAATTTGTTAACATACACCCAGCAGAAGGATGTATATATATACCACCTCCCCCCCCAAAAAAAACACGCAGGGATTTTCTTAGTAATATTCTTAGCCATACTTCCAAATTGAAAAGGAACCAAATGCTCAAAAGTGAAATGTAAAATTAAGTTATACATGGAATGAGGTACCATATAGCAATAACTACAAAGATAACATATATATATATATATATATATATATATATATATATATATATTAGAAATACATTGTTGAGACAAGATATCCAGACACAAAAGTATAAATACTATATGATTACATTTATATGTAATTCAGAATCAAGTAGAACTGGTTCCTGATATTAGAAGTCAGGGTAGTGGTTCTTAGGAGGTCAGACAATACCTGGAATGAGGCAAAGAGGGTATATGATTTTTTTTTTTTTTTGGTACTAGGGATTGAACCCAGGAATGTTTTTGCCATGGAATTACATCATAAGTCCTTTTTATATTTAGAGAGAGGATCTTGCTAAGTTACTGAGGCTGTCCTCAAACTTGTGATCTTCCTGCCCCAGCTTCCTGAGCTACTGGGATTAGAGGCATATACCACTGTGCCAGTCCTGATGGGGGACCTCTAACATGTTTCTAATTTTCCATTTCTTGACCTGAGTGCTGGTTACATGGGTATGTTCTTTACACATTTGTGATTTTGCACTTTTCTTCATATACTTGTATCATATGTCAATAATTGTTAAAACAGCAAATAATATAATTTATAGAAATTTATGAATATAGATAGAGAAATATATAAATGGTAAAGTTTTCAAAATACAACCATGATCTACTTTGCTCTATAGTGTTGCAATAACTCACTGAAAAATCAATAATAATTTAATCAATACATATTTTTCTTTTAATAAATTTTCCTTTATCATACTTTTAATAGGAAAATGATAATGTTGAGGATCTCACATTTTTTGTAAACATATACAGTAATCATGATAGAAATTCTATATATAGTAAAAAGTTTTGAAATTTGAAAGTTTGCATGCCGGTTTTTACCTCAGTCCTTTAGTAATTGAACATTTATTTGGATCGTCTTCTTTCATGTTGTAGAAATAAGTTAGTGAGTGCAAATCAAGTGTGTATTATGTGCCTGATAGATTGATTCTTTCTACTGAATATAAGAAAATAAAGCATAAATTGTAAGTAGAGATTCTGTAACTTGGCTATTTTAATTATGCTACTATAAAGATTTGTATCTTTATAGCATGCTGATTTTAGTTCTTTTGGATAAATACAAAGGAGTGGGATAGCTGGGTCATATGGTGGTTTCATTCTTAGTGTTTTGAGGTTGCACTAACTGGCAACAATGTGTGGGCTTGCCTTTCCCCTCACCTCCTTGCCAACATTTATTTTTATTCTTGATTGTTGCCATTCTAACTAAAGTGAGGTGAAAATCTCAATGTAGTTTTGATTGGCTTTTGCCTGATTGTTAAGAAGATTGAACATTTTTTGTATATGTGTTATTCAGTTGTGTTTCTTCTTTAAAGATTTTTTTTTAGTTCTTTTGCTCATATATTGATTTGGATATTCGTTTTCTGGGGTTTTTGTGTGTAAGTTTTTAGAGTTCTTTATAAATTCTGAATATTAATCCTCTATCAAAAGAATGACTAGTAGATTTTCTCCCATTCTGTGAGGTCTCTCTTCATGTTCTTTTTAGTTGTTTCTTTTGTTGTTGAAAAGCTGTTTAAATTGGACGCCTTTCCATTTGCTGTCTTTGGTTTTATTTCTTGAACTTTAGGGGTCTTGTTAAAGAAGTTGATGCTGCACCAATATGTTGGAGTGTTGAACCTACATGTTCTTCTAACAGTTGCAAAGTTTCTGGTCTAATTTCTAGGCTAATGGGATAGTTTTTCTGGTTTCTTTCTCATCAGATTATTTGCAGAATTTCTAATTTCTAATTTCTTTGATCTGCTTGAATTGACTTTTCTGCAGGGTGAAATATTGGGCTCTCATTTCATTTGTCTATATATGGATATCCAGTTTTCCCATCACCCTTTGTTTAAAAAAGGTATCTATTATTCAACATGTTTTTGGTAACTTTATTGAGAGTCAGATAAGTATATCCATATGAATTTGTCTCTGTGTCTTCTGTTCCTTTGGTTTTCGTGAAATAGAAATGCTGTTTGTGAATTCTTTTTTTTTTTTTTAATTTTTATTTTGTTGGTGCTGGGGATTGAACCCAGGCCTTGTGCATGTGAGGCAAGCACTCTACCAGCTGAGCTATAATTCTAGATAGGGCAGAGGGGTGGGAGGGAAAAGGAGGGGGCAGGGGATTAGCAAGGATGGTGGAATGTGATAGACATCATTATCCAAATTACACGTATGAAGACACGAATTGGTGTCATCATACTTTATATAAAACCAGAGATATGAAAAATTGTGCTGTATACATGTTATAAGAATTGTACTGCATTCCACTGTCATTTATGTTTTTTTAAAAAACATCAATAAAAAATGTTGTTTGTGTTACTTTAGCTCTGTGCTGTAATTTGAGATAAGGGATTGTGATATCTCTAATATCACTCTTCTTAGTCAATATTGCTTTAGTCACTCTGGGCCTTTTATTCTTCCTAAGGAATTTTAGGACTATTTTTCCTACTTATGTGAAGAATGTAATTGATATTTTAGTGGGGATTACATTGAATCTGTATAATGCTTTTGGAAATATGGCCTTTTTGACAATATTAATTTTGACTATCAAAAACATGGGAGTTCTGTCTTCTGAGGTGTTCTTCAATTTTTTCTGAAGTGTTATAAAGTTTTTATCGTAGAGATCTTTTACCTCCTTAGGTAGATTTATTAATGAGTTTTTTTTAAAGGTTACTATGAATGAGATAGTTTTCCTGGTTTCTTTCTCAGCAGATTTATTATTTGAGTATAGGAAAGCTATTGGTGTATGTATGTTGATCTTGTATTCTACTACTTTGCTAAATTTGTTCATCAGCTCTAGAAGTCTTCTGGTTGAGTTTTTTGGATCTTCTAGATCAATTTGGCTACTTCTTTACCTATTCATATTGCTTTAATTTCCTTTTCTTGCCTGATTGTTTTTGCTAGTTTCAAGAACAGTATTGAATAAGGGTGATGAGAGTGGAAATCCTAAAATCTTGTTCCTGATTTTAGAGGAATTGCTTTCAGTTTTTCTTTGTACATGATGTTGGCTTTGAGTGCTTTATATATTGAGGTAATTTCCTTCTATCCTTGACATCTCCAGCTAAAACGGAAATGAATGAATGCTGCATTTTGTCAGACTTTTTTCTTCATCTATTGAGATGATCATTTGATCCTTGCATTTATTTTTATTTATGTTTACCTGTGCATTTATTGTTGTTATGCAAAATCCTATTTTTTGTGAGAATACAAGTTTACTGTAATGATGAACATGTAGGCCAGTTTTTCTTAAGTATTTTAACTGTGTGTGAAAAAGTGCATTTAATAGAGTTTTATATGTAAGGAGATTTTTTAATATCTACAAAACAAAAGATAACATGAGGGTCAGATCTATAAATTATTGCCTGTATTTAAACTGAATAAGTAAAGTTTTAGTTATACAATTTTAGTGTGATTTTTTAAAAATGTTTAACTTGTTTCTAATTCCAAGAATTTTTCAAATTTAAAGCAGTTTTTCTTTGGCATAAAAGTAAATTTTTGACAATGATATCAATTTAGAGCCAATCTTTTAAGCATTTGAATCTCTGGAATATCATATTAATCAACTATTAGAAGAATTTGACCAAAAGCAATGCAACAATATCATGTTACATTGTTAGTGGATATTAGCTCTTCTAAAAGAGTTACTTACAAATGGTATCTATTGTGTAGTTATTAAGTATACTTTACATAATATTAGTATTTTTATGAATAATCTTAAATTTGAAGTTATTAGCTACTATAACTGGGAAAAATGTAGTTCCTTTTAATAATAACATCATTTCTAGTTTCCCTAATGAATGTTTATTTGAGAATACTTTTCATTTGTTTTAACTTTAATAATTATCAGTATTTTTGCCTGGCTTCTTAATGAATACAATTTACAGAAGGGAATGTAACTTTAAAAAATTAAATAACATTGTTCATTGCATGTGTTGTTTTTTTTTCATCGCAGCAGTTTTTATTCATTCATTGTGCAGAAGCACTGATGTTTTTTACTGGATTAACTGTTGTTTGCACTGACTGTTTCCATGATAACAGGTTTTCTTATGCATGCTTCCAAATAATTTAAAAAAAATCAGATTCATTATTTTAATTATATGTTAATATTTTCTAAAAATATGGCCTATTTTTTATCAACTGTTCTTGCTAATTGTAGCACTTAAAACACATCTTTTCTCTTTTTTTAACCTTTTTTTAATTAGTTTTTTAATTTATATATGACAGTGGAATGGATTACAATTCTTATTACAGATATAGAGCGCAGTTTTTTAAATCTCTGGTTGTATACCAAGTGTATTCACACTGATTTGTGTCTTCATACATGTACTTTAGATAATAATGATCATCACATTCCACCATCATTTCTAATCCCATACCCGCTCCCTTTCCCTCCTACTCCTGTGCCCTATCTAGAGTTTGTCTATTCCTCCCACGCTCCCCCTCCCTACCCCACTATGAATCAGCCTCCTTATATCAGAGAAAACATTCAGCATTTGCTTTTTGGGGATTGGCTAACTTCACTTAGCATTATCTTTTCTAACTCTATCAATTTACCTGCAAATGCCATGATTTTATTTTATTTTATTGCTGAGTAATATTCCATTGTGTAGATATGCCACATTTTTTAATTCATTCATCTATTGAAGGCCATCTAGGTTGGTTCCAATTTAGCTATAGTAAATTGTGCTGCTATAAATGTTGATGTGGCTGTGTCCCTGTAGTATGCTCTTTTTAAGTCCTTTGGGTATAAACCTAGAAGAGGGATAGATGGGTCAAATGGTGGTTCCATTCCCAATTTTCCAAGAAATCTCCATACTGCTTTCCATATTAGCTGCACCAATTTGCAGTCCCACCAGCAGTGTATGAGTGTACATTTTTCCCCACATCCTTGCCAACACATTGTTTTTATTTTCAGTAATAGCTGCCATTCTGACTGGAGTGAGATGAAATCTTAGTGTAGTTTGGATTTGCATTTCTCTAATTGCTAGCAATGATGAACATTTTTTCATCTGTTTGTTGATTGGTTGTATATTATCTTCTGAGAAGTGTCCCTTCAGGTCGGTGGTCCATCGATTGATTGGGTTATTTGTTTTTTGTTTTGGTTTTTTTTTTGTTTTGTTTTGTTTTTTTTAGTGTTTAGCTTTTTGAGTTCTTTATATAACCAAGAGACTAGTGTTCTGTCTTATGTGTGAGGGGTAAAAATTTGCTCCCAAGATGTAGGCTCTCTATTCACCTCACTGATTGTTTCTTTTGCTGAGAAGAAACTTTTTAGTTTGAATCCATCCCATTTATTGATTCTTGATTTTAATTCTTGCACCAAAGGAGTCTTTTTAAGAAAGTTGGGGCCTAATCCCACATGATGGAGATTAGGGCCTACTTTTTCTTCTATTAGACGCAGAGTCTCTGGTTTTATTCCTAGGTCCTTGATCCATTTAGAGTTGAGTTTTGTGCATGGTGAGAGATAGGGGTTTAATTTTATATTGTTGCATATGGATTTCCAGTTTTCCTAGCACCATTTGTTGAAGAGGCTGTCTTTTCTCCAGTGCATGTTTTTGGCACCTTTGTCTAATATAAGATAATTGTAATTTTGTGGGTTAGTCTCTGTGTCCTCTATTCTGTACCATTGGTCTACTAGTCTATTTTGGTGCCAATACCATGGTGTTTTTGCTACTATTGCTCCGTAGTATAGTTTAAGGTCTGTTATAGTGATGCCACCTACTTCACTCTTCCTGCCAAGGATTGCTTTAGCTATTCTGGGTCTCTTATTTTTCCAGATGAATTTCATGACTGATTTTTCTATTTCTATGAGGAATGGCATTGGAACTTTGGAGAATTAAGACTATTTAAAAATGTTTTCAAAAGGTAGAATTTAGGAAATTCAATGAAAATAATCAAGTTTATTAGTTAATCAACATTTGTTATTTTACTTATTAAATTCAAAACTTATTTTTAACAGCTTCATAGAAAGCACTATAAAAATTTGGATGAAGCTGGGATAGATTTCTTTTACCACCATAATATAAAAAGTAGCTGTCTATCATGAAGAAAAGACTGAATAACAGGAAACATGATTTGATTATCACTTCATATCTATTAACTACTGTGATAAGACTTAATGAAATCATCATGAATGCCATTTAGAACTTAGTTTTGACATTAATCCTTTGAGAGTTAAATGTATTACATTGAGGTTGCTTTTATTTGAGTGTTAGATTTCTTGATGTTTGGGAATTGTGCTTAAAGCTTATTTTATAGCATAAAACAAATTCTAATCTATGACAAACCGAAACTTAAGGAATTTTACATTTCTGATGCTGTTTACTTTGGCACATAGCAACCAGGATACTATTCAATTTAGACATTGTGGATAATATAACTTGTTTAGATTAAGTACAAAAATTAAATTCAGGAAAATTCAGATAAATATAGAATGACTAAATTAAATTATTCCAGATTTTTATTTTATTTTTTTATCAAATATTTGATACCAAAATGATGTGTTTACAGGTGCTCAAAAGGCAGTTGTTTATATTTCTGTCTGCAAGGGCCATTCAGATTAAGGTCAGTTACTAATTGAGATTTTCTTCATTAGTGAGGGAAAGAGAATGCAAGAAAGTAATTCCCTTTTTGCTTCCTTCGCATATTTCAAAAATATACCCTGTCTCTTGCTCTAACAACCATCTCATTTATATTTATTGTATTGAGAGTTTTTAAGTGATAGAATTAGCCTCTGCCTTCTGTGAATTTGGGACTGTGTTTGTTTGTTTTCATTCTATTCATTTTCATTTGTTCATTCAACAAATATTTATTGGACACACCACATTCAGGACATACTTCAAAGCACTGAGGATATAGCAGTGCAAAGTCATACAAGGTAAGTGTCTTTAAGGGAAGAGAAAGAATTGAATAATAAATAAATAGCACAGGTAAGAATTTACAAAAGCGTATTTAATACTGGAGTAAAATGCAGGATCATATGGAAGGAGTACCTCCTTCATTAGAATGGTCATCTTCCTTATTCAGGTATTTTTCATAAGTTATGATCCAGTAAGAAAGCTTTCTTAGATTTTGAGGCAAGAATGCACGTGATATTGAAATATCTCCCTATTTTGAGCTACGTCTACCTTTCTTTAATATATAGAAAATCAATGAATGAGGTTTCCATATGTATGCATAATCATTTGTATATAAAAATATAAAGTGCTTCTTCCATTCCTAATGAAAACCTTGAGTAGATATTTAATAGAAAAGTCTGTTGAATATTTTTCAAATTTAAATTTAATTATATGGCACTGATATGTAAAAACATAAAAATTGTACAGATTCATAGGGTGCCATGAGTTGTTTTGATAAATGTAAATATTGCATAATGTTCAAATCATGTTAAATATGTATCCTCAAGCATCTCTTACATTTTTAAGTTTATATTGTGTAAACTTTCAAAATCCTTTCTTTCAGTTCTTTGAAATATACAGTAATTAATCTGTAGTGACTCTATTGTGCAATAGCAAACAATAACTTCTTGCTTCTAACACTCATTTAGTATCCATTGAATAATATTCTCCCATCCCTCTGGCCTCTGTTTACCACCTTCCTTTGATGAGACCAACTTTTTTATATTCCACATATGGGCGAAATCATGTGGTACTTGTCATTCTGTGCTTGGTTATTTCATTTAATATAATGATTTACATTTCCATCCATGTTATCATAAATGAAAAATTTCATCTTTTTCATGGATGAATATTATTTCATGGAATATATGTGCTACATTTTATTTATCCATTCATTAGTTGATGGGTAGTTAGGTAATTTCCATTTCTTGGCTATCATAAATAGAGCTGCTTTAAGCATGAGAATGCAGATGTCTTTTTGACAGACCAGTTTCATTTTCTTTAGATGTATCCTGAGTACTGAGATTGCAAGATCCTATGATAGTTCTTTGGGTTAGTCAGTTTTTATTACTGTGACCAAAATATCTGACAAGAACAACTTAGAGAAGGAAAAGTTTATTTTGGCTCATGGTGTCAGAAGTCTCAGTCCATGGTCATCCAGCTTCATAGTTCTGGGCTTAAGATGAAGCAGGACATTCTGACCAATGGGTGTGGTGCAGGGAAGCTTCTCAGCTCATGACATCCAGGAAGTGACAGAAAGGACAAGGCATGAGGGACAAAATATAAATCCAATGGCATGTTCCCAGTGAGTTACTTCTGCCATCTATACACCACTTGACTATAGTTACATCCCAGTTAGTACATTCAGATTATTAATTCAGCAAATGAGTTAATCTATTGATTTGATTTCATCTCTCATAATCTAATCAATTCACCTCTGAATATTTCTACATTAACATAGATGGTCAAAGGGATATGTCATATTCAACCACAGCATTCTTGTTTTAAATTTTTGAGGAAAATTTTACTATACTCTTTTTCCTAATTTATATTCCCACTAATAGTGTGCAAGAATTATCTTTTCTCCATATCTTCACTAGCAACTTTTAACTTTTTGATAATAATCATTCTTAATAGAGTAAGGTGATAGATATCTCACTGTGATTTTAATTTGAATTTCCCTGGTGATTTAATCTTAAACATTTTTTATGTAACTATTAGCCATTCATATGTCTTTTGAAAGTGTATATTTACATGTATTGACCATTTTTTAATTTGCTATTGGATTTTTGGAATTCCTTATACTGAATATTATTAACCCCTATCAGATACATAGTTTGCACTTTTTTTCTCCCATTCTGTAGGTTGTTCTTCACTTGGATGGTTGTTTTCTTTGCTGAGTAGAAGTTTTTCAGTTTAATGTAATCCCATTTGTTTATTTTCTGCTTTTGTTTCCTGTGCTTTCAAGATCTTGTCCCAAAAAATTATTGCCCATACCAGTGTCTTGAAGTCTTTTTTTTTTGTTTTCTTCTCGTAGTTTTATAGTTTCAAGACCTACCTTCCTTCCTTCCTTCCTTCCTTCCTTTATCTATTTATCAATTTATTTATTTTTAACATGGTGCTGAGGATTAAACCCAGTGCCTCACACATGCTAGGCAAGCTCTCTACCTCTGAGCCACAACCCCAGCTCATTCTGTAGTCTTTTTTTTTAAATTTATTCTGATTGTTATATATGATGGCAGAATACAATCCATTTCATATTACATATATAGAGCATACTTTTTCAAGACACTGATTGTACACAAATTGTTTTCACACCATTTATGTCTTATACATGTATTTAGGGTAATGATGTCTAACTCATTCCACCATCATTCCTATCCCCTTGCTCCCCTCCTTTCCCCTTCCTTCCCTTTGCCCTATCTAAAGTTCCTCCATTCCTCCCAAGCTCCCACCCCAGAATCACCATTGTGTGTTAGCTTCCTCATATCAAAGAAAACATTTGGCCTTTGGTTTCTTGAGATTGGCTTGCTTCACTTAGCATAACATTCTCCAAATCTATCCATTTATCTAAATGCCATAATTTTATTCTCTTTTAATGCTGAGTAATGTTCTATTGTGTATATATACCAAAATTTCCCTGTCCATTCATCTACTGAAGGGCAACTGGGTTGGTTCCACAATTTAGCTATTGTGAATTGTGCTGCTATAAACATTGATATGGCTGTATCCCTTTTTAAAAGTCCTTTGAGTATAAACCAAGTGGGATACTGGGTCAAATGGTGGTTTCATTCCCAGTTTTCCAAGGAATCTCCATACTCTTTTCCAGATTGGCTGTACCAATTTGTAGTCCCATCAGCAATGTATGATTTTTAAGTCTATAAACTATCTTCAGTTCACCTTTATAGTGATATGGTTTTATTTTTTTTGCATATGGGTCTCTAGTTTTCCTAGCATAACGCATGGTACAATTGCTGAGAATTGAAGACTGTTGAATTTTTTTGATGTCCATATATGTGCTGTATAACAGACTATATTTGTGAACCATATGGCTATTTGACATTCAGATGACATCAGTCACAGTGAACTCAAATTCTAAAAAAGTGTACATGGTATTGTGTTAATTATGAGTAATGAGTGATTTACGTTTTTATCTAGACATTAAATATTTAATATGTCTTTAGGAATTTATGTTCAGAAAATCTTACATTATATAATCTCTTATTTAGAACATAAAGATTTATAATTTTTTTTTAAAATCATCTTTTCTTAGTATTCATTAAATATACCGTGTTTTGGTTTACCCCTTTTTTCCTTTTGCATGATTTTTTAAAATTTAAATCTTCATGAATCTCTTTCATTACCAGTAAAGATATACATCATAAATTTTATCTTTTTACCATGAGCTATATTTTATTTGACTTCCTGGTGTGGAACATTAAGGTTAGCTTAACTTTTTCTGTTAGAAAAAAAGTATCTTTTTTGCATATGTGTACTTTATTTCCTTTTGAATTTTAAATGGGATTACTAAATTATAGAATATTTATACATGTTGCTAAATTGTCCTCTAGAAACAGTTGGCCAACCTATAATTTCAGCATGATTATACTAGAAAATCCATTTTTACATGTCCGTACCAAACCTTTATGATTATTATTTGCAAAAAAGATGCATGGTATATTTAATTGTTTGATTTTTTTCATCATAAGTGAGTTTATGTGTTTGCTTTGGATTAAGTCAGTCTTTCCTCAGTTTTTTCGTCTTTGCACTTCCTTTTCCTTCTTTGCTTGGTCATACTAGAGTATGTATGCATTTGTGTATGTGTATGAGAGAGTGAAAAAAGTGACTGTTGATATACCTATCTCATTTTATTCTGGTTGATGTTTACCTTTTCTTAAGGCCCTTTAAAATGCTTCATATTTCAAGGAATAATAATAGAAGTCAATCTAGCATTTATCAAATAACCTATGTTATTTAAATTATAGCTGACAAGCCTGTCTGGTGAAAGGGACTCTCATACATTTTTGGTGGAAAATAAATAAGTCTAAGGAGACATTGAGAGAAATGTGATTTATGGTTCTTGATTGATCAGGATCAGTTGGGGGGGAACAAATATGAAGAACATTATAAAGAACTTTATAAGAACTTAACTAAATTGTTTATCTTGATTGTGAAATCACATATTGATTACTGTGGCAGGCACAAAACAGTTTTATTATGGTACATATAATTCAAATATGTGAGATTAAAGCACATTTTTATTTCTTAGGGCTTTTAGGTAAGTTATAGTTGTCAAATATTTAGTTGACAAAATGCAGTTTATATTTGAACTTTTGCAGCCAAATGACTTTTAAATGAAAATCCTTAACTTTTCATTCTGTGTACTGTAACTACCTATATGTAGTCCTTGTTATTTTTTCCAGAAAGATGGTATCTTTAATCACTTGTGTGTATAATTTGTATGTATAATTTAAATGTCATATTCTAAATATCTGTTCTTTAAAATATGTTCTTAGAAGTTTTTAAAAATCTAATACTGTGTAAGACTGTTGTGTCCTTAAATATGATTGAAAACTCAGTAGGAAATGGATTTAAATTTTTTACTTTACTTTGTTTTTAATAGCTGGAATGATTGCTTGCGAATGAACAGCTGCATCTTTTGCACCACAGGATTAAATTAAGGTCCCAAAGTCCCATAGGTTTTACATTCCATGGCATGTTAGCAAGAAACAAATATAGAAAGGCTCATGTTCCGAGATTGGAACACAATTCATATAATATCCATGATTAATAAAGCAAATAAAATTCAGTCCAAGGCAGGCTCTTTAAAAGAAGAAAAATGAAGAAATAGGGGGAAAAAGAAGAAACTAGTTAGTCCAGTTAAAGCTGATAGTAGTAAAAACAAACCATTTTCATCATATTAACAGTATTGGAGAAATGTGTGTAGTTGATTGCATTTTTCTGAGCTACTAATGTGATTATTTTAAATTTCTCATTTTGTTTTCATCTAAAGTATTTCTTTTGCAGAATTTAATGATATAAAATTATAAATCACATTAATTGTTTTCTTCCTTTTACTTTCATAAAATAGGTATTGAGATGGGCCTGGGGTTGTGGCTCAGTGTTAGAGTGCTTGCCTAAAATGTGTGACGCACTGGGTTTGATTCTCAGTACCACATATAAATAAATAAAATAAAGGTTCATTGAAAACTAAAAAATATTTTAAAAAATAGATAATGAGAGATAAATGTTGAATACTTCAAGGCATAATGAATAAGATTTTCTGCTCAAAGTAATTACTGAGTTTTAAAGTATACTGTACCAATAGTTTTGCTGAAATTTTGCTGAAGTTGAGAATGAATAACTCTAACAAAAAAGGACAATACCTTGATCACTTACCAATAATGTCTCTATCCTTTGTAATAAGATAAAAATTTAAAAATTGACATCATACCTATATTAATGATAAGCTAAAATAATATAGCATTGTTTCTCTTTCCTTAAAATATACTGTTAAAATATCAGTAATAATGTTGATGACTTCAGTAAAACATTTTTTTAATTAAAAAGAAAATCAGCCAGGCGTTGTGGTGCACACCTGTAATCCCAACGGATTGGGAAGCTGAGGCAGGAGGATAGCAAGTTGAAAGCCAGCCTCAGGTAAAGCAAGGCACTAAGCAACTCAGTGATACCCTGTCTACATAAAATACAAAATAGGGCTGGGATGTGGCTCAATGGTTAAGTGCCCCTGAGTTCATTCCCCAGTTCTACCCACCCATCCACCCCTGCAAAAAAGAAAAGAAAATCATAGTAATTTGTGAACATTAGCCACAAAAATTGTTTGTTGCACATATACATGTATTTGCTGATGGGATTTGTGTATCTGTTCATATGCAGTTGAAGCCCTATATAGCCTCTGTTCCCTATTAGCTGCACAACTTTATTCCATTATGTGGTCTCTTCATTGTCCCAGACATAATAGCAAACTAAGAATGATATTATCTTAGAATCCTCAAGAAAACAGCAGGGAGGATCTTGTCTAACCTTAAGATGCTATTATATCTTCCTTTCTTAATATATTGGCTTTGTGTTCTACAAATAATACTGAATTGCTGCTGTCTTTTTTAAAATTATGAGATGAGTATATCAAGAAAACTCAGTTTGTGATGATTTAGCTTTGGAGAAGATGTTTTGTAAAATGCTGCACATCAAAAAAAATTGTTCTTCATGTCAAATTTAAATTTAATTGGGTGCATTTCTTTTTATTTGTTAAATCTGTAACTCTAACCTAATTAAACTTAAGATCAACTTTCAAAAAAATAAAATAAAATGCTACATGACCAGGATATTAATAGATTTTTACATGAAAAAAAGGTGCTATGGATGAATAAATTTGTTTATAATAGTTAAATAGGTTTCTTACTGTGAATAGAACTACCATTTGACTCAGCTATCCCACTCCTCAGTCTGTGCCTAAAGGACTTAAAAACAACATACTACAGGGACACAGCCACATCAATGTTTATAGCAGCACAATTCACAATAGCTAAACTGTGTAACCAACCTAGATGCCCTTCACTAGATGAATGGATAAAGAAAATGTGATATGTATACACACACACACACCCACATACCCACACACATATATTCACACACACACACACACACACACACACACAAATGGAATATTACTCAGCATTAAAAGAAATTAAAATCATGGCATCTGCAGATAAATGGATGGAGTTGGAGAATGTAATGCTAAGTGAAGTTAGCCAATCCCCGAAAACTGAATGTTTTCTCTGATATGAGGATGCTGACTCATAGTGGATATGAGGGGGAGGAGCATTGGAGGAATAGCAAACTATAGATAGGGCAGAGGGGAGGGGGGGAAAGGTAGGGGGAATGCAGGTAGGAAAGGCAGTGGAATGAAATGCACATCATTACTCTAAGTACATGTATGAAGACACGAATGGTGTGACTCTACATTGTATACAACCAGATATATGAAAAATTGTGCTATATATGTGTAATATTGAATTGAAAGGCATTTTGCTGTCATATAATATTAGAATAGATTTTAAAAGTTAGATAGGTTTCTTTATTGTGGAAAACATATTTTAATATGCTCATATACATTGTGAATTTCAGGTGGAAGGTATTATATATAGTTTTTCCCCTCAAAATACTTGACCAGAGATCGACTGACCTTCCTTCCTTCCTTCCTTCCTTCCTTCCTTCCTTTCTTTCTTTCTTTTTTTTTGGAGTGGGTACATATTGTAGGACAAATGTTGTATAGAACATACTTAGAAGTGGTAGATGAGCATTTGTGGAGTTTTAATACTTTTTAAAATTATATCTTCAAATTAATTTAAAATAAGATCTCTAACACAATTATGTTTATTTTTTAAAAACAATACCTCTCATAATTCTTAAATTTTCTTGAAAGTTTTACCAGTATGGTCATATATCTCAATTTTTAATGTCTGTTTTTCTCCATTTAGTGTATATGGTCTGGGTCATTTTTATCTGTCTATCTTCATCTTTCGTATTTTTTCCTTTCAGCTTTTCCCCTCATGATTCTGATCATCCTTTCTTGTTCAGACTCCAATATCCTTCACATCTATAATTGTCTTTTCCTAAACACTATCCCCCCTCCCCTATTTTTAACCTGTTTATGTAGTGAACTCTTGCTGTTTGTGATTTAGAACTCAGATTGGGACTTATTCAGTGAACTCTTCCTGCCATCAATTTATTTAAGTAGTATGTTTGGTTATTAAATCACATGCATGCATGTTCAGACATCTGTCACACGTACACATGTGTTTGAGAATTCTATAGATGTAAGGATAAGCAGTATAAACATGTGAACTGCTCATATTGTGAGTGAGGCAGCCTGGGGAACAGGCAACTATTATAATCCATGGTAACTGCTCTTGGGGAAGTTCAGAATGCTGTAGGTACACCAAAGAACACTTAACCCATACTGGGCAAACCAAGTAATATTTCTCTAGGTAGCTAGAAACTGGCCAGAGATTTAAAAGATAAATGACAGTGAGTTAAAAAGATGAATGTGTAAGTGGAATGACCAAGAAAATAGTTAAAAACAGGTGTAGATCTATGTGAACAGATTTAGATGTACTAGGGAAATATTTAAGAAAAATAATTGATAATTATGTGGGAGGAAAAATTATGTTATATTACCAACCATCATATGGCTCTGAGGACTGTGGATTTTGAGATCACATTGTTTTTCATCTATTAAGTAGGACCTTTATTCAAAATCATATACCCCAGAATTTTTACATAAATGGTCAAAATCAATGTATTAGCATCTTGCCTTAGTTCTAATATTATGTAGCAATTTTTTTCAAGTCATTTAATTCACATAAACCCACACCCAGAGAGAGAGAGTTATTGAAAATATGTGCCAAACCTAAAATTTCTCAGTTCAATTTGTAGCAATATTGCAAGGTAGCCTTAATTTGTGGTCAGAATTTTATATTTATCATTAGCCGCGATTATGTTTAATTAGTAAGTTTGATCTGATTTCCTTACTTGACCAATTTAGGGAATTGGTTCATTTGTATCTTCTTCCATGACAAAACATTTGCAAAGTTGTTCTCTGGATTTGGTTATATGCTACAATCATTAGTCAGAAGATAATAGTAGGAATCTCTTGGAATAGAATTTATAGATTATGCACTAACATATTTTTAGGAGGAGTCGTTGTGTAATAATAATGATTCTTAGTAAACAGAAAAGAACCCAATTATATCCTGCTTTTTATGTGTCATTGATAATTCATATATTTTCTCTTTTGAAATTTACCTTGAATTTTATTTTAATTAATTTGAATTAATAATATAATGTGGCTCATCCAAGGCCATAAGTTTTAATTCATTAAAGGAATAAATAGTTCTTTATCTATATTAACATGCAACTAAGCACTGGGCTGGGAATACACTTGTGAATAAAATGGTTTAAATCCCTGCCCTCTTGAACTTTGTGTATTCTCAGAGAAAGACAAACAATTAAGTAAACAAATTACAACAGACAAATTCAGAAAATGGAGAAAGCGAAGAAGCATAAAGTGGTAGTGATTAGAAATAAACTGTTCTAAGGTTAAAAAAAACTTCTCTCATGAAGTACTACTGAATTAGGCTTTTAATGATAAGAAGGGGCCTGCCAATGAACCCAGAGGAACAGGGCTCCTAGGATAGAGATCCACAGGGGAAAAAAGGCCTAATCAAGAACAAGTTTGGCATGTTCCAGTAACTAAAAAAGACCTGACTCCCTGGAGCATAGAACAAGAGAGGGAGGGTAATATGAGATGAAGACTGAGAGCAAAGCACAGTCCAAATCTTGAGAGATTTGAAAGCTGTAGGAAAGGGTTTAATGTTAACGCCAGAATTAGATGAGAAGCCATTGATCTTATATGGGTAAACTGCATATGATATATGTTAGAAAAATATACTGAGCAAGGAGAGGGAGGTAGAAGAGCAAAAGTTGGAGCAATAGTTAACAGACTCTTGTAATAGACCTGCTTAGAGACAATCATGGCTTGAACTGGAGGGTGGCAGTGAGAGAGCTCAAATTAATTCACGATATATTTTATGATATTTTCAACTATGGGATTAGCTAAGTGCTGTCTTAGGAAGAAATTAACAATAAGGAAGCCAAGAGAAGAAAGTGTTTCCAAAAGAAGACATACTTAACTCAGACCACTGCATGGAAAGGAAATGTAAAAGGCCAAAAAACCGTAACCCTTGATATTTTTCCTTATTGCTATAAATTACCAGTACACTTACATTCTGTATTTCTAACTGAAAACTTTTTACCTGATTCACTCTCTGCCTGTTCAAACTTTGTTTCCAAAAATCTTTGAAAGAAAAAGGAGAAATGCTCACAGAGCATGAAAGAGACAAAATGAACCCCCCAAAATACCAAAGCACTGTGATTCTGTAAAACCCTGGGTTTAGGGGAAAAGCCTTACTTGATAGGGCTATATGCAACACAAAGAGCTAAGGGAAATTCCAGTTGTTATCTGAGGGATAAAGCTAACTGGAACATTTTTTTAAAATATTTGTTTTTTAGTAGTTCAACACAATACTTTTATTTCACTTGTTTATATTTATGTGGTGCTGAGGATCGAACCCAGGGTCTCGCACATGTGAGGCGAGTGCTCTACTGCTGAGCCACATTCCCAGCCCCTAACTGGAACATTTTTTAAAAATATTTTCTTTTGATATTGCACATATGCTAAAACTGAGATAACAGAGGGCAATAGGAAGTATAGGGAATTGGATGAAATTCTGAATACAGAGAAGACCATGAGTTAAGAGTGTAATGCAGATGACTGAAGAGTTTTAGACTTGTGGCAAATAAGTCTCATAGGAATTTGAAGAATAACGTCTTTTGTATCTTTATTATTTTATTGGTGTGGTCTTTATTTTCTGTACTTTGAAATAGTTTGGTGGTCTTATATGGGGGAGGGACAGAGGTATTTAATGACTGAATGATACTCAAGGACTTACAGGAAACAGGTTAAGGAGTAAGGGCAGGAGGCCAGAAACTGCATGGAGAGCAGACAGGAAACCAAAGACTCAGAAAGAGCCTTTATACAGGAAAGGCCAGATGGTGTCAGAGAACCAGTTATCTGTCCTCACATGGATCAGAGGCCATGGGTTACAGGAGGCAAACGATCTGTCTTTAAGTGGATTAGAAGTTAGGAGGACAATCCAGAGGGTCTCAGAAGGTTTTAGCCTGTGGAGAATAGTGTATTCATATGACAGTGCATGAACTTAACTGACAGGGAATTACTCTAGCCTGTGATTTCTTCAGTTATTCATAACATTCTAATAATTCAGAATAAAAGAGAGGGCAGAGACTTACATTAGAAACAATTGGAATTACAGAAGTATTGGAACAGAGTTTTATGATTTTCTGAGGCACATATTTTCAAAACTAAAATTATAATGGTTAAGTCCATTAAAATTACTTTATGGTATCACAGAAACAGAGCTACTTATCCTAAGCTGCAAATAGATATCTGATAGATGTAATATCAATTTTAATATTAGTTCCCCTTACTGTTAAGATATCCTGATATTCTTTAATTTGTAATTATTTAACACTCAATATTAAATTTAAAATTTAAAGTTTTTCATTATCTGTTCACAGTAGTGAATCTAAACATAATTTTTAACAAATGAATTGGAGAATTTTGAAGAACCTCTGAGCCGTATCTTCAACCCCAAAGTCACATTTTGATTTCAGTATTTTGTGGTATGCTGATGCTATTTAAATGTTTCATTTTTCTTAATATTATGGTTATAGTATAACTTTTTAATGCACATGGAAAGTGTTGATTACCAAGATATATTAGTAACAGGTTTGTAATTACTTTCCTGATAAAATATTGACAATTTTTTGTCAACATGATAAAGAGAATTTATGGGAAAAAGTAGATTAAATCAAAACAATATATCTGAAAGCTTTTCCTGTTACCCAAAGAACGAAACATGATGTTTGCTTTCACCACTACTAATCAACATTATACTGGTAATTCTAGCTGGAATGATTATACAAGAAAACAAAAGAGACATTCTAATTTAAATGGAATAAGTAAAACTATCTCTATTTGTAGACAAGACTTTATATATAGAAAACTCCAAATAATCTCAAGAGAGCTCATAGAGCTAATGAAAAAAATTCAGTAAAGTTGTGAGGTACAAAGTAACACAGAGAGAAATCAGTGTTTCTACATAGCAGCAAGGAGCAATCTGAAAAGTATATTAGGAAAGCAATTGACATTTACAGTAGCTTCTAAAATAATAAAATACCTAGGATAAGTTTAATAAAGGAGATAGAACACGAGTCCTAACAAAATGGAATAACATCCATTTTCTAGGCAGAAAGACAATGTTGTTAAGATGTCAGTAATACCCAAAGCAATCTACAGATCAGTTTAATTTCTACCAGATTTTAATAGCCTTTTTATTTTCTTACCGAAGGGGAAAACTTGATTCTTTCATTCATATGGAACTGAAAAAAAAATCCCTGAAAAGACAAAAAGAACAGAATTGAAACTAGCACTTTCTGATTTCAAAACTTACCACAAAGCTATACTAATCAAAGCAGAGTGCTGCTGCTTATGTATGTGTATATGGCACATACACAGGTACATAAATACAGTGAAATATTTTTGAAGTACAGAAATAACTCAGTGCTTTGGCTAGTGAATTTTTGACAAAGGTACAAAGTCTATTCAAGAAGAGAGAGCACTATCTTCCATAAAATGTTCCTGAGACAACTAGATTTCCATGTGCACAAGAATGAGTCAAAACATTACCTCATATCATATAACAAATTAACTAAGAAGGTTTCATGCATGGTGGCATGTACCTATAGGTCCATTTACTCTGGAGACTGAGACAGGAGAGTTTCTTGAACCCAGAAGTTTGAGGCCAGCTAGGCAACAGATCTTGCTGCAAACAAAGTGAAACAATTCAAAATGGATCAGCAACCAAAATATAGAGCTAAACCATAAACTCTAAAAGAAAACATAGTTTTTCATGATATTAGATTGGGAATGGGTTCTTTGGTATAACACTAAAAGCAGAAAAATTTTAAAAATCAGAAATTTAAAACGTCTGTTCACAACTGAAATTATCAAGAAGGTGAAAAGGCAACCTCCAGAATGGGGAGAACTGTTTGCAAATATATACAATGTTTGTACCCAAAATACATTAAACAACAACAACAACTAAGATTCTACAAGAAAAGGAATACCTTATAGAATATGTGAAGGATGTGAATAGACATCTCCAAAGAAAACATACAAATGGACAATAAGATCATGAAAAGATGCTCAACACCATTAGTTATTAGGAGAATGCAGATCAAAACTTCAGTGAAATGGCACATTACACCCATTTACATTCATTATTATACAGAAAGAAAGGAAGGAAAGAAATTTTGGGAAGGAAGAGGGGAAATTGGAACTATTTTAGATTGTTGGTGGGAATGTGAAGTAGTGAAGCAACTATGGAAAATGGTTTGGCTACTCAATAGGCTAAATATGTAATTACATATTACCCAGCAATTCTGCTATTGGGTTTATTCAGAAAGAATTGAAAACAAGCATCTAAGCAGATGCTTGTATACCACTGTTCATTGAAGCATTATGTACACAGCCAAGAGGAAGAAACAAGACAAATATCCACCAGTATAAATAGATAAATAAAATGTGATATATATGTAAAATAGAATATAGTATTATTCAGCCATAAAATTAATGAAGTTTTGATATATGTGACAGCATTAATAAACTTGGAAAACATTTTGCTAAGTAAAATAAGCCAAAACAAGAGGATAAATATTGTATTATTTTACTTATATTAAATATATAGAATAGATAAATGCATTGACAGAAAGTTGGTTAGAGATTACCAGGGGGTGTTGAAAGATAGGGATAAAAATTTTTTCTTTCCTGGACATAGGGTTTCACTATGTTGTCCAGGCTGGCCTTGAACTCCTAGCCTCCCAACTGCTGGCATTACATGTGCATGCCACTGTGCCCAGCACATCATGTATTTATTAAGAGCTACTGAGTTCCTAAATGGGATGATGAGAAAATTTTGGAAATAAGAGTGCTTGTACAGCATTTGAATGTAGTTAATACTAATGAATTATACACTAAAAATGGCACTTAATTACAATGGCCAGTTTTTTGTTATATATACAGTAATTTTTAAATTGCCATATAATCTTAGCACACATAAAACTGCCCAAATTAATACCTTTTAATATTTGAATAATATTTTTAATAAAATGACATGCTTTTAATATTTCCCTCATTTAATATTTTAATATTTTTCTCATATAAATTGTAAACTGTAAACTTTACAAATTTACTCTCCCATATTTCTTCCCCCCAGCAAGTGAAAGGTCATGATTCTGCACTCTTCCTTTACATTTATTTGATATAGTGTATGTGATCAGTGGCATGATCAATCATTGTCTTAAATAATTCACTTCCCTTGGAAACCCATACAAATGTGGACTTTACTTTTATATTTTATTTGTGGGCTCATAGTAAAAATGGAATTGTTCTCTCTTGTTTTAGAAATTAGGGAATGAAGTTACTGCTTAGTCTATATTGGATAACAAAAGTGTTAACTTTGTTATATGTGAAAAATAGGGCTATAACCAGTGATAGTTATCTTTTTTATCTCAGTTTGTAAGCAACAGTTTTATTGTGATTTGTTATCATGCTTCGTGACCATTGATATGCTTTTCTCCTTAGCCTCACATGACTTTTGTTATTGTTTTGAGAGTCTCTCTGCTCAGCTAGGACATGTCATATATTCCATGGAGGAAATAGCCCACATAAGAATCCATCAACATTAGATGTGATTTTAATGACTAAGTTTAGAGAAAGATGGTCTGTGCCTCATATTGTTATTTTCCTTTCTCTTTATCCCATTAATTGAATGATTATTTGGATATACAATTTTATTTTTAATAGCTTTGAGAAAAAATGTAGCACAGATAATTCATGTGGTATGAATATAATTTTTTATCTTTAAATTTTTATAGGTACATTATAGTTGTGGGATTCATTATGGCATACCTGTACATGCACATTACATAATTTGATCAATCTCATTCCCTTTTCTTGCCCTCCCACAATGGCTTCCATCCCTTTGCTCTACTATCTCCTTTCTATTATTTTTAGTTAATGCATTATAATTACATATGAAAACAGGGTTCTTTGTGTTACAATCATAATTGGGCATATAGCATAACTTGATAGATTTCATTCCCCAGTACTTCTCCATACCTTCCCTTTCACACTCCCTCTCAATCCCCCTCCTCTCTACTCTGTTGGTTTCACTCCTATTTTCATAGTTTCCCCCATTTTATTCCTTTCTCTCTTCTCCTTTTCTCTCCTCCTCCCTCCCACATGTCAAAGAAAACATTTGACCCTTGATTTTCTGAGTCTGGCTTATTTCACTTAGCATGATGTTCCCCAGTTCCATTCGTTTATCAACACATAACATAATTTCAGTTTTTATGGCTTCATTGTGTAGATATTACAGTTTTCCTTTATCTATTAATCTGTTGTTAGGTATCTAGGTTTATTCTATAACTTGGCTATTATGAATTTTGTTGCTGTAAACATTTGTATGCATGTATTACAACAGTATGCCGATTTTAGTACTTTTGTAAATATGCCAAGGAGTGGGATACCTGGGTCATATGTTAGTTCTCTTCCTAGACTTTTGAGAAATCTCCCTACTTCTTTCCAATGTGGTTGAATAATTTGCAGTCCCAGCAACAATATCTAAGTATATCTTTTCCCCACATTCTCACCAGCATTTGTTGTTTTGTGTATTCTTGATGATAACCATTCTAACTGGAATGTGATGAAATCTCAGTGTAGTTTTGATTTGCATTTCCCTGACTGTTAAGGATGTTGAATATTTTTTCATATATTTGTTGTCCATGTGTAGTTTTGAGGAATGTCTGTTTAGATCATTTGCCCATTTATTGATTGGGATATTTGTTTGGGTTTTTAATGTCTGTTTTTGGTTTCTTTGTAGTTCTGTATATTAATCTCCTTTGGAAAAGTAGGTGGCAAAGATTTTCTCCCATTCTTTAGCCTCTCTCTTTATGCAATTGTTTCCTTTGCTGTACAGAAGCTTTTTTACTTAGATACCATTCTACTTATTGAGTCTTGGTCTTATTTCTTGGGCTTTAGGAGACTTATTAAGGAAGTTAATGCCTGTGCCAATATGTTAAAATATTGATCCTATCTTTTCTTCTAGCAGTTGCAGAATTACTTTTCTAATTCAGGGGTCCTGAATCTACTTTGAATTCATTTTTTTGTGTGTGTGTAGAATGAGAGACATGACTTATTTGCTATGCATGCCGCTACTGGTTACACTTCTAAGTTTCTGAACTTGATTCTGTATCCCATATTTGTTGAAAACTACTTTCCCAGCTTCTAAGTATAGTCTGCAAATTTCGGTAGGTGAATTTCCATTTATACACAAAGGATAATGTCATTTTCTTACAGCAGAAATTGAGTAGAAATCATAGTAAAAAATGGTAACAGTGATTGGGAATGAGGACAAGTCAACAAATCTGTTTCTATATGTATATATAAGAATATAATTATTATCTTTTAATGAATGTTTTCTTGGAAGTTTTATGTTCCTATAATTCATGTTAGAAATTAAGAGGTAATAATATTGACCAAACTAGGATTGTTGTAACAATCCTGAATTATAGAAAGAGTATACTAAGGATGAAATAATATCATAATTGTTGGTAGGAACTTCTGCATTGCTTCAGAACTTAGAAACTGGAGATGAATTGCAGTATATATGAGAACAATTTCCATTAGTATTTAAAATTTTCAGATATGGCTTATTTGGGGAGTTCTTCGGAAGTTAGAATATCCCGTGATGCTGATGCTAATTTATAGGAATGACTGGTCAAAGTAAATTAGTAGCCACTTTATATTCATAGGAAAGAGAATGTGTGAGAAGCTAGACAATATCAATTTCCTTGTCATTCATTCTGTCTGTGTTAGGTCTCTGAAGAATATTAGTATCTTTTAGATTTTTCTTAAATGTAGACTGACCTTGAGCTTGACTGGATATATTTTAATATTAAACCATGTTCTATCAACAGAGACTCAAGTCTTCACTGTGTTGGCTTGCGACTAAAGTATATTATGGCCTTTTGTAAATTTTTATGAATTAGCAGTAGAGATATGTTTTAATACATTGTTTGGTCACCTAGAAAAGAAAGCAATGATTACTTTGCATTATAAGATTTCAATTCCTGTGATTTCTTTTTCAAAAAGTCCTCTTCTTAAAACAGTGCATTTTTCCCTGATAAACTGTGTGATAGAAAGAAGTATCATCAAATGTGTATAACTGTAATAGCATAAAAGCTGAAATTACAAATTGAACTTAGTTTTTAATGGCAATTTTTCTAAGTTCTTTTGTTGATCTGCAAACTTGTTCCATAATATATTGCTAATGGCCCATGCAATTTTTAACCAACACCTTTCTTCTTTTTTTAATTTTTAAATTTTTATATATATTTTTGTGCCAGCCTATTCTCTGTAAAAAAAAAAAATGTCACTTTTCTTTCATCTTATGCCAGATAAGGAATAAACCTGAGGGGATATTAATTTAAAAATTATCAAACTTAGATGAAATAATTGTCCATAACCAAGCAAAAATATGATTTTTCTTTAAAAAAGTGTTTGTTAGATGGCCTAATGATACTTTTAGGAGTTATATGGTGTAATTGGGAAAAAAAATATTTACCAGACCATAATTTATCTTGGCATTTGCTATAATCTTCGTTCTAGTTGTTTTACTTTCATATTTATAAGTTGGAAATATCATTATCTTTCCTAATTGTTGAGAAATTAAATGAAATTTTAAAATGTATAGATGTTTTATGTATTATATAATTTTTTCCAAATGATTTTTCTCAACTACATTATGAATTTATATAATACATAAAACATCTATACATTTTATATAACATATAATGATGGTAAATATATGTATTTTTAACAGGTATATTTTACATAAATCATGAAATGATTTTTAAACTTAAGGAAGTATAATCACTGTTAAAACAGAATAATATTCTGAGATACAAATTGTAAAATTGCTTAAATTTTTAATGTAGCTATTCTTTATATGTTTAGGAACATGGACATTAGACTGAATCATAAAGAAAAAGTCTGTAGTTGTGAATGTCAGAGGAGACCATTAAATGGCCTCACTTCTTGAATAAATTATATATTTTCTCCTGAAAGAGTATAACATTGTGTTGATATAGTTGAAAACTCATAAATATCCTGAAATGTGTCTTTTGCTGATGTACTTACAATAAATATGGTAACCTAAGAAATGAATGCAAATCATGTATTTATAATGTTATTAATAGTAATAAATATTTCTCATATATAAATTATTATGGATTATGCATTAAAGAACTGGTAACATGGTCTGTTGAAATATGATTAATAAAGTTATGTTTGAGAATTCTTCAGTAGCTTCAATCTGCTAATTTTATTGTTATTCTCAAGTTTTTAAATAATTTATGTTTTATGTTATTTAACCTGACAGAAAGTTTGACATTAGTTGTCACTCGTGATTTACTTTTAATAAACTCAAAAGGCTAATGAATTAAATTTTCACTTTTATATATTGTAAGAATATAGTACAAGTAATTATATTAACATGAATATAGATCGAGGCTAATGACACAACTCATTGCAAATTCTTTTATTTATAACAAATATGGATGGTCGGATGCTTTACAATTAAAAATTAAGATGTCTTCAAACAACTATATACCTTTGTTTAAAACCTGAATTACAGTTGTCAAAGAAAATTCATGCAATGTAGACTTTATTCTTCTTGTTTTTTTTTTTTTTTTTTACTTTGAGCATCATTTTTCTGTTTTATTTGTTTCCAATTACAAAACATTTAGGAAATTTCGGAGATCAAGGTAATACATAAACATGTATCTCTTTGCAGATTCAACAAATTGTTAACTATTTATTGTGTTACTTCTCTTTTTTAAATTGGTTCTTTTTAGTCATACATAACGTTAGGATTCATTTTGACAGTATTAAAAAGCATGGAATATAATTTGCTGTAATTCAGTTCCCCCTACTTCCCCTTTTCCTCCTTTCCTCCCTCCCCCTGTTCCCTTCTCTCTACTCCACTGATTTTCTATTATAGTTTTTATTAATATCTCTTATACACATATGTATATTATAGAGAGTTTTATTGTGGTATAGTCATATATGTACATGAGAAAGTTGGGTCAGAGTCATTCCACTATTCTCCCCTTATTCTGTCCCACTTCCCTTCCCTTCCCTTCCCTTCGGTTTCCTTCCTCTATTCCACTGCTCTGTATTCTATTTTAATGGACCATTTCTCCACACACACTCCCTTTTCCCCCCTTATTTTGGACTAGCTTCCATATGTCAGAAAAAAATTTTTGACCTTTGACTTTTTAGGTCTAATTTACTGCATTTATCATAATTATGCACAGAAATACATACATACCTAAAGAAATCTTGAGATTGCCACTTTATTATTGCCCAGCACTTTATAAGGAAATACTAACACAGGAAATATTAATATACTTGAGAATATATAATATATAGGAAGATATTTCTTGATAAAATGAAGATAAGAGAAAATATAAAATATATTTTATAAAAAAAGGTAAAAGATAAAATAAGATAACATTAAACATTTCATTAATAAACCCTGTCCTTTCAGAATATTAGCTACTTGGAATTAGTAATTTCTTTTCACTGTATGTATCTTTTCTTTTACTGTAAAAATTACAGATTGTGGAAATATTACTCAGCAATAAAAGAGAATAAAATCATGGCATTTGCAGGTAAATGGTTGGAGTTAGAGAAGATAATGCTAATTAAAGTTAGCCAATCCCAAAAAACCAAATGCCAAATTTTTTCTCTGATATAAGAAGGATGATTGATGGGAGTTGGGGGGTTGGAGGGAGAGGATGTAAGGAACAGACAAACTCTAGATAGGGCAGAGGGGTGGGAGGGGAAAGAGGGGGGCATGCGGTTAGAAATGATGGTGGAATGAGATGGACATTATTATCCAAAGTACATGTATGAAGACAGGAATTGGTGTGAATATACTTTGTATACAACAAGAGATATGAAAAATTGTGCTCTGTGTGAGTAATAAGAATTGTAATACATTCCACTGTAATGCATTTAGATTTGGGAGTAGTTGCATAGACCATATCAGTTAAGCATTCCTAATCTCAAAATTCAACATTTGAAATGTTCCATACTCTGAAAGTTCTGAGTGTCATGTCAGTGTTCAGTTTGAGGTTTCAAAACATTTTGAATTTTGGATTTGGGGATTTGCATGCTTATCTTTATGTACTTTTCTCAAAACCAAATAAAATGCTTCCTGAGTTTCATTATAGATAACAATTGGAAGTATATGGATCAAATCATTAGTATATGCTCATTATTCTAGAATAGACTGATTTTGTTTGAAGTAGGCTGAAGTATTTAAAAACTTTTAGACTGCAGGAAGGGCTTGGGTTGTAGCTCAGCAGTAGCACACTTGCCTGGCATATGTGAGGCACTGGGTTCAATTCTCAGCACTGCATATAAATAAATAAAATAAAGGTCTATCAACAACTAAAAAGAAAATTTTTTTAAAAAGACTGCAGAAAAATATATTTCTTTTTCTTCCTAATCTTATTGCTTTAGGTGGATTACATGTTTAAAGTTAATTTTTAACCCCAGAAAGGAAATAAATTCTGTTGAATTATTTCTTATATCTCGCAATGTATCTCCTACTACTTTTGCGTAAACTCTTTTTACTGAGTGCCCTTTTTGTGAGTGTGAGACATTTTATAACTTACTATAGTTACTTAAATGATTAACCAAAATATGTTCTTTTTATATAGTTAACTGATCTAATAAACCCAAAGAGGCTTATTGGCTTTACAGATACTTTGTAGATTAAAAGGCCTTACAATTGATCATACATATGCTTTTCAAACTAGAAATAAGAAAATTTAGTCTTAGGTAGTTATTCATTTATTCGAAGACTATTTGCTGAACCATCTGTAGAGTGCCAGGCACTAATCTAGGTATTGGATATGCGGTAGTGACTGTGGCAAAATTTCTTTCATGGTTTTCTTTTTGTCTTTATTCAGCTTGTTACTGTCCCCAACTTCTCTTCACAGCACCCATTTCCTTTGAGTGTTCTCTCTGTGTATTTTATTTCATGCATAGTGTTTATCTACATTAACTGAAATTTAAGCTCCAAGAAGTCAGGGGTATTGTCTGGTCATTGATGTATCTTTAGCCTGTTTGTAGTAGGAACTCAATAAATTCATTAAATGAATTAATGGAGTGAAAGCCAGAACCCAGAGATATGTGGTATCCTGAAGATCAAGTGAACTCTTCTTCGAAAGGAATAGTCAGTTATGTTAAATGTTGCTGATGGAGTGAAAACATGAAGATATGAAGAAGGAATTTGACCAGATATATCTGTGATGAATGGTTTCAGTGAGTTATAGAACAAATACTATAATGGAGTAGAATTGAAGGGGAAAAGCCATTTGAGAAATTCAAGACTAGTGGTAAGGAAGTAGAAAGTATACATAACTCATTCAAGGAATTTGGGTGGATAAGAAGATTGAGAAGAAGCGTATGAGATCAGTGAAGGCTTTTACATTTTATTATTATGAAAATTAAAACATAAAAGTAGAATAGTATAATGAATCTCCTTATGCCCTTCATCTAAATCAGTAATGTTAAAATTTTGCCATGTCGATTTCATTTGCTTTTTTGTTATTGCAGAAATATATTAAAGCAAATTCCAATGTGTTTTTTTTAAAACCTGTATATATTTCAGTGTGCATCTCAAAGAAAAAGAAGAAACAAAATATATACTGATGTCTTAATCACACAGTTAAAATTAACAATAGTTCTTTGATAAGATGCAATACTCAATTTTTTATCTCAATTCAATTATGTTTCAAATAAAATTTGTTTGACTTTGGATCCAATCAAATTTGAATTTACATTTTGCCTTAGTATTTCTTAGTTAAGTCTCTTTTTGTCTGAAAAGTAATCCCTTCATATTGATGAAAGTGGATCATTTTGTAAACAATTTTACAATCTTGATGATTTATATCTTTGCCTCTTTATGGTATCATCTATTTCTCTGTTTTCAGTATCATCTATGATTGTAATGCAGCACAAAATGTTTTGATTTGTTCAGTTGCTTTTGTATATATATGTAATTGGTACTGTGCTTTTACATTGGATCTCATTGAGAGGCACATTATATGTGATTTCACATTGTTCATCATTGTTAATATTGACCCCTGAAGTCAGTTAGTGAAACCCTGATGCTTTCATTGAAAGTTTCTCATTAGCCTTTCATCTATTGGTTTTATTTATGATATTTGCCCCAGTTATTTATTTCATTGTTTGTGAAAGGGCAGCTTTCTAATTCTGTCAATTTCTTTGAAATTGAAGGAATTATAACATGTTTTCTGCTGTTGGGACATTATGATATTAGAAAGAACTACTCTGTTAACAATAGGAACAGAGGACTTGGTGGTTACAAAAAGATGAGACCCAGAAAAAAAAGTGATGGAATGCCCTTGAGAGGACAACAAACTGTTTTAAGTGTCTTGTCCAGGTTACAATAGCATAGAGAGAATATATTTTAACAAATTTCTATGAAATCTGATAATTGTTTCAAAGTTCTAAAAACATATATTTTTAGAATTTGATATTGCATGTGTGAATGAAATGTAAAAAATTTCAAATATTGCTGTCTTTATTTAGTATTGATTCTTCCTGTTAGAATTTTGAAGTTTCTCCTTTAAAAGTGCAACTTTAAGAAATAGTGTCTTATATGCCTGTATTTTTACTTTGTACAAAATGTGGGCATGTGCTCTTATGTAACTAATTTTCAGTTTTTGTCGCTATTTTGTTGCAAACAGAGGTAAATGCTTCTGTTAAACAAACAAAATGATGAATAACTGGTAGTTTAGTTTAGACACCAATGAAGTCTAAAAGCTTTTTAATTTATTAAAAAACCAGCAACTTTTATGATTTATAAGCTCATTGTGTACACAGTTTGGTCATATATCTGACAGTCTTCCTTTTTTGTGTCTTTCCTCAAAATTTTAGTTTCTTGTTACCTTAGTGAAAAGGCTTTTAGAGTTCTGCAGAAGAATATTAACCAGCATGTCTTCTGAGGATTGCAGCTTTTGCTTTCTTCCTCTTCCTCCTCCTCCTCCTCCCACTCCCTCTCCCCTTTCTCTTTGTGGTCAGGTGTCATATGTATTAATCAAATCAGAATTTTGAGAACAATATGGATTCTACAATGTCTTTAGTTATTAGTGTTATGTTTTATTTTTAAAAATCCCTGTTTAGACTGCTGACCTGTATAAGAACATTTTGCATTAACTACATTGATCAATTCCCATCCTTTCTAGAAAAATTAATACAGTCATTTGTGGACAATTAATACAATCTTGCAAAGTCTTTCTTGATTGTACACTAGATAATTTTAACCAACTACCATAAAGATACATTAAGATTGACCAGAGTAAAGAAAAGCTGATTAAGAAAAATAGAAAAAATTAAATCCAAAAACTCTTTATTGTTTTTCAGGCTTTGTCTATCCTTACAAATGAAAATTATACCTGACCTCCTTATAGAATTTTTTCTATAACCTAGAAAACTTAGTTTATCCTAAACTTGAGTTTTTCATGTTTAAAATATGAAAATTTAAGTGTACCCTCTAATATATTTTTATTTCTTCTTACTTGCATATTTTCTAGAATTAATAATATTATACTGTTATTTTAAATTAAAAATCTAATATAAAATAGCTTATCTATCATAATATTTAAAATAGTATAAACTGTGATGTTTTGAATGTTTGTATTTCACAACTTTGCTCTTACAAATGTATTTTACTATGTATACAACCAGAGATAGAAAAAATTGTGCTCTATATATGTAATAAGAATTTTAATGCACCCCGCTGTTATATATAAATTTTTAAAAAACCTTCTATACAGTGGATTGGAATTTTGAAACAGTGACACTGAAGGAAATGTGATAGGTACTTGAAAATGTTTATATTCATTTTTAAAAATTTTTACAACCTTTGAAATGTCATTCTTTAGATTTTTTATAACCCTTTAGAAAAAAAATACTTATTTCTGAGAAGTGAGTTCAGTGTTTCATTTGGGAACATTGAGAAAATGATTACCACTGAATACTGTGTTGCTGCTGCAAGCCTCTGAAAATAGTCTGAAAAACTAATCACTTACTTCCCTTGCCTTAAGGTATATCTATGAAATAAAAACAGGTTACAGAGTCTGTGTATTAGACCCAACTAATTTCATTTCATTCCTATCTCATATTGTTTATCTACATTTTATTCACTACATGTAAAACACATACTGTTAATGCTTGCCAATTATTCATTCATTTCCTCATAAGCTACTTTTAAATTTCATTTTAACTCTGACATTGTCTTTTATTAAAATTAAAATAAAAGCAGCATTGATTCAACTATTCAAGAAATATTTAAAGTGTACAATACTTCCCAGGGACCCTAGGAGGCCATGGGGATACTACAGCACAAAGGAAAACAAACTAACTGTCCATATGGAATTAACATTATAATGCAAAAATTAAAAATAAACAATATGAAATATCAAGTAGTGACTGTTGCTATGATTGAAAGAACAAGGTAAATGAATAGATAGTAGAAATTTGGAAACTTGTCTACAATATGAACTTTCCAGCACCACAACACTGTGGACTCAACACTGTATCATGTTGGTACTTTTATTATTTTTCATAACATGCTGTCATGTTTATCTGGTTAAACATTTTTTATCATAAAAAAGTAAGCTCTTTGAAAGATGATTCCGTGGCTCCTCATCTGTGTGTCACCAGTTTCTAAACTCTTTAAGTCCTTGAAATGAAACTATTTCATCAAATACTCAGTAGGTATATGTTATGCCAATGAAAATCTAGTGCACTTAGAACTGCTCTGGATCTTTTTTTTTTCTTTTTTTTTAAATTGGTTGTTCAAAACATTACAAAGCTCTTGACATATCATATTTCATACATTAGATTCAAGTGGGTTATGAACTCCCATTTTTACCCCAAATACAGATTGCAGAATCACATCGGTCACACATCCACATTTTTACATAATGCCATATTAGTAACTGTTGGGCTGGGGATGTGGCTCAAGTGGTAGCGTGCTCGCCTGGCATGCATGTGGCCTGGGTTCGATCCTCAGCACCACATACAAACAAAGATGTTGTGTCCGCCGATAACTAAAAGAAATAAATATTAAAATTCTCCCTCTCTCTTTAAAAATAAAATAAAATAAAAAATATTTTGCTCTGGATCTTTAATTTTGCTGGAATCCAAAGACCCATTTCAAGACTACAGATAATAAAAAAGAATAATTAAAAAAGAATAACAACAACAAACAGTGGTAAAGAGGGGCATGTGTGTATTCATTATATTTGCCTTAATTTAACATTTGGAATTTAGAGCACTACATTTTATAATATTTTATTGGCATTACAGTGTCACCCTTTTTCATAGTTTTTTTTTTTAATGCAAAATGAGAAGGAACGTTTGCTGAAAATTAATGTTCTTTCTACAGGTACTACTGAGCGAGTGTGTTTGATCCAGGGAACAGTTGAAGCACTGAATGCAGTTCATGGATTCATTGCAGAAAAAATTCGAGAAATGCCCCAAAATGTGGCCAAGACTGAACCAGTCAGCATTCTACAACCCCAGACCACCGTTAATCCAGATCGCATCAAACAAGTGAGTGTTTAGTTGGGAAATCAAAGAGAAATATCTGCAGCATAGTATGAATTCCTAACAAAAGAAGCCTTAAAATGTCTTAGCATATAAAGTTTTTTATTTAAGTATATTTGAAACATACAGTTGTAAATTTAGTTACTTAAAGACTAATCAAGGTCTTTTCCTTAGATTGATTCATTTACATATTGATTTAATTATTAATTTATTAGTGTTATATTGATGAACAAGTCTGTCTCTTTGTGATTGCTCTTTTAAATTTATAGACACAAATTTTACTAATTTATAATATTATAATGATTTATAATTATTTTATTGATATGATTATTAATAAATTAACTTATTAATTTATTCAAATTCTATTACTTTTAAAATAAAGTATAAAATTGAAACTATATTCTCAAAATTTCCAATACCCAGTTTTTAGGGATATTTTGTAGTCTTCAATATAGTTATTTTCCATATAGATTACTGTTTTGTTAATTAAATTGTCATGTTCAACATTTTTATAAATTTGTATAAGTAAATCTGTATACCTAGCATTCAGTCCTTTGTTACAAATTAGCTATTATGTTTTGTATAACTTGTGTAGTTTTTACATATATGTCATCAGAACCAATGTTGATTTTTAATGTATGGGATTTTCTGTAAAAAATATTTTATTGGATAAAATCTAATGTGAGTTTTTAAGATTGACTAATGGATGACATGATTTAGGGGAAAATGACACTATTTAATGTTAAATAAGATGGATTTTTCCACCATAAAAAATTTTAAATCTACTAGTTTGTTTGATACTTCTATGTTCATAATTATTGTTTCTGCCTTTGCCCTTTTATAATAGCCTCTTAATTTGTGTCTTAATTTTATTATCAAAAGACTATGCTTTGAAAAGAAATGTCTTATTCTTCATTAATTCCCAAGCTATTTAACTTACAGAAGATTTATCTTCATTGTGACGCAGCACAAAATTTTATTAATTTCATGTTTCTGAATTGAAAAAAATTAAGCAGTTATAATTCTATTATAATTTCATTAGTATATGGGTAAATATAGTACTAATATATAAATGTAAAAATTACTAATTAGGTAATATATTTTTAAATTATAGAGTAATATTCAATTTTCTATTAATTACCATTTTTAAAAAAATCCTTCCATTTTTAAATCATGAGTAGGCAACTCTTATTTCATATAAAATCATTCATATTATACTCTATCACTGTCAAATGGGTCAGTTTGTATACCCTTCTTAACTTTTTAAGGAAATATCATTTAATATATACATGGCAGCATATAAATATTTTAAGCTGTAAATATCATTGAAAATTATTATTTTTTTTATTTTTCACAGCCATTGGTTAGTTTGCAGTGTCTATTCTATCTGTGCTAGGGGAATCAAAGAATAGTTGATTTTAAAACTCATACAAAGGATGAGTTGATTTTAAAACTGGAAGGTATCTAGTTAAAGACCTCTGGGTTAAAATCATCTGAGGCTATGAACTTACAAAATGAACAGTGAAGTATAAAATCTTTTGATTTTCTGCCTTAATCCAGCCTGTTACTTCTTTCTTTTCTTTTGTAACTTCTGTGAGAAAATTCAGACCTTTAGGAATTGACTTGAACATCTTGATTTTTTAAAAAACTAAAATATCAATTGAAGTTTGAATAATATGATACCATTAGCAGTTGTTTTCAGGATATAATAGGAATTAGTTTTTATTGTGTTTTAAGAACAAATAGCCAGTACCACCAAATGATAGTCTATGTACTATTATTAAAATTTCAGCTTCATCTATGGCAATGAGATTTACAGATGAGATATCCGATGTCAGTGTAGATTTAGGAAAACTAGAGATTTAAAAGTCTTTGTTTATTTTTATTTACCTCAGTTGTATAATGTTATTTATATTCAACATCTGTTAAATTAATATTGATTGGTTTACTTTTGTGTATTTGCATTCATTTGTGAGCCTTGCTGATATTCATGGAATTAAAATTGTGGCTGATTATTTTATATTTTCATGTAATCAAATCATGTATGTGAAATAATGTATCATTTAAAATAATTTATCAAAAGAGAACACTGAATTTAGTAGGACAATATATTTAACACTTAAACACTTTCCTTGTAATGTAAAAACTGATAAAATTTTTTTGAAAATCTAGAGAAAATGTAAAACATTTTCAAAATATTGCAGATCATCTTGTTTATTTATACTCTAAATTTGAAATTCTCTCTTTAAGTATCAAATTTACCAGTATAGTAGCTTTTACCAGATCATTCTCTAAATAGTAAGTCAAATGTATTAATTTCAGTGATCATGATTTTTCTGAAAAATGATGCCAGTATAAAATAATTATTTGTAAAATAAAGCATTTTTCCATAGAACAGATAAAAAACATTTTTATATCATGTTTACATATGTCATAAATTTAAATACATAGAATCATAACATTTCTTGTTAAATGATAGTCTTTCTCTTAACAAATTCACACATTCATGTTGCTTTTGAAAATTTTAATTTCCACCAAAAATAATTGCTGGGTTAAGGATGTAGCTTAGTGGTAGAGTGCTTGCCTAGCATATTGGAAGTCCTGGATTCACATTCTCTAGCACTGCAAAAACAAATAAAAATTAATAATACTTTATTTAAAGACTTTTATTACTAGTTTTATTCTAGGTGAGATTATTTAAAGAATAAAACCAGAGTTTTAAAAAATTCTAGAGCCTAAAGAAACATCGAACTTCAATGTAGAAATAGATTAATGTGGAATATGAAATTGTGGATTTTATTAATGTTTCAGTTATTACATTTGTCAGATTTTTTATGATTCAGAATTTTAAGGTTTTGCTTATCAAAAATAATTTATATGTAATTTGAACTTAAAATCAGAAGTCAAATTTAGTTCTAAACAAATAAACTTTAAAAGTTATGATTTTGTACCATCTATTATAGACTTTAATAAACTACTATGTCCTCAAATATGTTATTCAGATACAGTTAGTAACTGAGCAAATTTTGTGGACCATAATATCTACCCAAATGAAACCTTCTCTTACTAACTGAATGGGTCCTCAAACAAGTAGAGTTCCTTAAGAAAGTAATGCATACTGATCTCACAAGTCTTTCCTATGGTAGAAAATGAAACCTAACAAATAGCCTTAAATCCAGTTTTCTATGTTAGATGTTGGGAACTACGCAATTCTTAATTCAGAATTTTTTTATTATTTTGTTTATTAGAAAAGAAAGGGCTCAGGGACCTTAAAAGGATTCTCTTGTATTTAAAAAAATCAAATTAAGATATAAAAAAAATCTCATTTAGTCCGAGGAATGTCACTTTCATCATGAACAACTGGCAAAAGTAGTAATTGTTAATTTGTTTCTTCATTATTCATTCATTCAATCATGAGTTTGTTAAATCTCTAAAATTACAAAATACATTTAATTCTCCTTGCCCTTGAATGAAATATCACTTGCCTTTATGAAATATCACTGCTTAAAATAACTTACAAAATATAAAACTGTATGATATAACAAAGCTCCACAGTTCAGAAGAGTGTGAAAAAAAAATGTAAGCTAGAGTGACAGTTAGTTAGTAGCCTTCTAAATAAGCAAAGACTAACTAACTTTGAAAATTATACAGGAATTGCCTAATTATAAAAGAAAAAATATTTTAGGTAAGTAATTAAAAATGGATTTGGGGAGGAAGATATATTTCTTCAGAATACTGAGGCAATTGCTTAAGCAGAAGTACAATGTTTGTGTTGGTAATTAGAGAAAATTAATATTAAATAGGTAGAATAGGATCAGAAGAAGTATGGATGTATGATAGAGCGACATCCTACAGACTTTAGATTATTTCTGATTTTCCAAGGAGACCTTTTAATGTCTCTGAAAGTTTATGAAAAAATGAAGACACCTCTGCATATTGGTCTCTTTGGTGATAAAAATTTAGACAAATTATAGGGGGACTTGTGAGTAAAGATATTGGTATCAAAAGAGAAATATGATTTAGTTCAGATGTTGGAAGGGAAGGGAAGGATATTTATCAATGATAATGAAGTAAAGGTGACAATTGCATATTTAGGTATTTTATCTTTTAGGGAGCATTATACAGGTTTATTTAATAGAACTCACAACAGGGGTTGGGGAGTTGATTACTTAAATAACATTACTCAGCTAATAACAGATTCCTAATTCTAACATGGATAGTTGTTCATTGCTATTCTCACTGTAAATATTACAGATTCTTGACAGTATATCACTATAGCCTTGCTTGAAGACAAGATATATTTATCATGGAGTTTATCTATGGTACTATTCCCTGGTCCAGCAAAACTATCATATATTAACAGTAATTCATCTTATAATTTGAAGTAACATTTTGGTTCTTATGCCCCAAAACTTTGTTATATCTACATTTAACAAAACATTATTAAAATCTTGATTAAAAAAAACACTTTTTTACTTCAAAGGATTCACTACTCTAAAATACTTGAAATTTTTCAGTAATAAGTAATTTAGTCTTCAATGTCTAAGGAATTCTTAAGCAGCCACTCATTATATAGATAAAAAAAAATACATTATGCTTTTTGTTTGGAAGGCAAAATGCTGCTTTACAAATGCCCTTGTCCTTCATATTTACCATTTGAAAATGAAAAAAAAATTAGAGAATTTTTTTAAAAGAAATTGTGCTTTGTAAATGTTATTTCTTATAAATCTGCCAATATACTGATGTTACATGGATAGTTAGTTATATCTTCATGATATATCATGATATGCCTTAATGTATATCAAAAGATTTACTAAATGGTATTTAACTTGAAACCACTAAACTTTAACTCTGCACAGTAAATGGATGTAAACATTTTACTTAAAATTTTAAGGAAACAAAACTTTGTACACTAGAATATTTCTTACAGATATTTTGTTCCATTTATCTGAATGGTTGAGAACAATTATCACAGCGTTTTAATTTAAATTTAAAGGTTTTTTTTAAATGTATTTACATTTATCTATTTATGAAAATGTTTCCTCTTAATATTTAAAGAATCAGCTGAAATGAAAACTTTCTGTGATATCTTTATCATTATAAATCAAATTCCTAAAGGAAGGATACTTCTTTATGCTTAATAATATCTGTATGAATAATTGCTAGAAAATTTTTCACGTCTTTACTTCATTACTCTTTTAGGAATTGAAACCAAGCAAATATATTTAGAGACAGTTTCAGCAATTGTTTCCTTTTAAGCCCAAATTTATATAATTTTACCTGTTTATTTAAATTATTGAAATAAAACTTCTTATCAAATTATGATGTTTGATAATCAAACCTCTAGTTATTTAGAAAACATTTATATTTTCTAGAAGTTTAAAATTATTGCTTTTATTCTTGGGGGAAGGAAAAGGGTCAGAATTATCAAGCACAGTTTTGATGAATATAAGTTGTGTTACTTATTAAAACATGTTCAATGTATCATATAGATGGCAATCAAAAAGAAGGGCAAAAAAAATCAACATTGTAACCTAAGTTGCTACAAATTCTGAGCCAATTGATCTTACTACTTTTTACACATAGTTCTTGGCAGTATGTAAAGATCTTGTTGAAAGTCTGTATCTGGCACAAGGCAGAGATGTCACAGTGAACCTACAGTACTTCAGATTGATTTTACCCTGATGGAAATAGAAGAACCCAGCACTCTTAAATCTTGTGCCTCTGTAGGTTAATGAGCTTGGATTCTGATCTATATCAGGAAATATTGCCTCTAGGGTTATTTAATGTCTGTTAGTCAGCAATCCCAATATTAATCTGAGATGAAAAGTATATGTTCTAGTTAGCTTTTTCACTGTTGTGACCAGAAAACCTGACAAGAATGAATTTAGAGGAGGAAAAGTTTATTTGGGGGCTCATGATTTTAGAGGTCTCAGTCCATTGTTTTGGACCCAAGATCTGGCAGAACATCATGGTGGCAGAATGTGGTGGAGCAAAACTGCTTAGAACCTGGCCACCAGGAAGCAGGGAGAGAGCAGTCAGTTCACCCGGGGACAAAATATATACCCTAAAGTCATGCCCCCAGGGACCTACCTCCTCTAGACATACTCTACCTCCGTAGAATTACCACCCAGTTAATCCCACTCAGTGGATTAATGCACTGATTAGGTTAAGATTGTCTTAACCCAGTCATTTCACCTCTGAATGCTCTTGTATTGTCTAACACATGTGTATTTGGGGGACAATGAATATCTAAACCATAACATACAGAATGCATTTTTAAGTGTATGTTAATTTCCCCCAGAATACTATAATAACAGGTAAACCAGGGGTGGGAAAATAAGACATTACTATTCAATTCATCAACTATGTAGTAGAATAAAGTCATTATCATATGCCCCAGCAGAGTATTGCATGGAAAAGAAAGCATCAGGGAAATTATTGATGACTGACAATGAAGTCTCTGGAGAAATAGCAAAAAAATTAATTACAAACAGTGAAAAATAGAAAATAAAAGTTTTGAAGCTTTTTATATTTTATGAAGTTTAACCTTCGAATTTAGGTCATTTTCTTTCTTTTTTTTTTTTGTATGATTTGAAAAAAATCTTGGTTTCTCACTAGTAGATCTAGTTTTCATCAAGTTATCTTAGGTTTTATCTTAAGAAGAATCAGAAATATTTTGAGGAATACTTTAAGACTGCATAAGATGATCTGATGTTAGAACCAATCCTGTCTTTTTCTGTAAGTCAGTGAGTTAATCAGAAGCCTGTGAATTTATATATTTTTTATTCTTTACTGTTTTATTCTACTCAAGTTAGAATTTTTGAAATCTTATATGAAAAAAAATTGATTTCAAATAATCATACTGCACAAACTTTAAAGTTATGCTTTTGCTCATCTCTGAGTAATTTTGATGGATATATATCAAGGTAAAACATAATTCCCATATAGAATCATATCTATACTGTAAAAACCTATCTCATTTTGCCTATTAAGAACTATTATTTATTGAAGATACTACTTAAGCAATGTTATTTTGTTAAGTGAACATGCAACACATTTTCTAAAAGAAAAGTGCTAACATTTTATATACTTAAGTTTACTCTATTAGATATGAGAAGTCTTTAAAATACCCTAAAACATTTTATATAACATGAATATATGTTTAGAAATGAGGAATAAATATGATTCCTAATATTGTGATGATTATTTTCCACACAGGTTAATGATGCTACAATATATTATACCCTTCATCTATCAAATTTATTGTTCAGCAGAAATTTTAAAATATTTTTGGTAATTTTTAGAATGCTATTAGTTACCTGCTTATTAATATGAGGTTAATGTTTACATTTTCAGACGGGCTCTAAATTTATTAAAAATTAAAATTTTAGAAGATAATGTGATATTAAGAACTCAGAACTACAAATTTAATTGCTTTTATATATGGATCCCTAAATTCATGTGGAATCAACTTGTTGGTGATGTTCAGCATATTAAGTAGGTGGATACTTTTATGCCAAAGTAAACTTCATTTCACCACTTCTTCAAATCTCCGACTGTATTCATTGATAGGAAAATGACTCAGTTTTAATCATTGAACTTCTTAATTTTTTCTTTGACATCTCTTTTCCCCCAAGAAAGCAAGAGGGGGGGAAATAAAACTACTATTCATGAATATGGTCAGGATATCTTTAGTACTCATGTGAATTTTTATCAGTCACCATCATGATTTCAAGTCATGAATTTATTTTTACATGCTTATGCATGCATATTTACATGCATCAGTTACTCAATTGATCTTAAATTCCATTAAATTTGAATGAATAGGAGAATACTTTGTTTATAGGATTTTGTTCTCGTTATATTACATTTTATTTTATTTCGTTTTATTTAATGATCAGTTTAAGGCTTATAAAGGTTGATTTGCTCCTGAACTGCTTTGTTCCCAGACATTGCCATCTTCCCCAACTACCACCAAGTCCTCTCCATCTGATCCCATGACCACCTCCAGAGCTAATCAGGTACAGTATCATCCTGTCATCTACACCATACTTTTCACGGGTGATTGCCTGCAAACTGGAGAAAAAGATAATGGTGGGTTAAGGATTTATTCGTTCATTCACATATTTGCACCATGATCAGATACCAAATAACCTACGAAAGAAATATCAATGATCTCAAAAAATTATATGCATTTTTAATTTCAGTTAACAAAGAAATATATTTAGAGGGTAGTACTGGAACTTATTATTTTTCCCTTAAAACTGTAATTATTTTATAAAGTTCTGAGGATTATTTATTGAGTTGGGGTCTTAATCTCCATTAATTTATCATCCTAGGGTTTTTGATATGTAAATTAAGCATAATCATATATGTAAAAATGCATAAATTGAGCAAAGGTATACCTTTAAAAGTGAATGCAATTTTGTTTTTATTTGACACATGCCTTACTATGTAAATAATATTGACAAAAAGCATTTCTAGACATATAAAAGTAACTAAACATTGGTATTTATGATAATTTTAGTACTGTTTAGCAACTCGGAAATTGGTATTTTCTTAGTATTTAAGACAATAAACCAAGTTATTTGAAAATACAATGCATTCATATCTAGCCTTTGATTGCAGACAATCTAAAATAAAACATTCAGTACATCATTATCAAAAAAAAAGAAATCATAAACACTTTACTAGAGTGGCAAGCTTTTCAACAAGAAATATATTTTATTATTTTGATTTGATGATTGTTTTGATACTTTTTGTAGGTTATTCTTCAAAAATGTAAATGTTGGATAATATATTTATTAAAATGATTAAAAACATTTTCATTTTGTCTGAGTTGAGTTTCATTTAGATGAGAAATGTTATTTATTTATTATTTTCACTTTTTTAAACTAATATAAGACCTCATGGGATTATTGGAATGTTAAACAAAAGCTTATCTTTTTAATATATTTTCTATTAGATAACGAACAAATTATTAACTCTGAAGTATATTTGCTACATATACTAAATGTGGCTCTTGCATATTAGCTAATATGTGGCTTTTGGAATTATTTTGTTCATTTATTGATTCTAATACTTTTGCAACCACAGGAAAGAAATTTTATTACAATAATGTGAAACAAAACTAACATTTTACTTATAAAATAATAAATCATGTGTGAGTTTATATTCTGTCTACTGTACTCCATTATATATGTTATTTAGACAGTTTTCTTCTCTTTTTATATAAAAGAAATATAATATCCATTGAATAACTTGAAGCAAGGTTAAGAGAAGAATAAAACAAACTTAATTCATCGAACGAATTGTAGTTATTATCAAACTTTATGGTTTTGGTAGTTTATAATTATTCTCTACAGTCTTAATTTAGCTTCACTATATTGGTGTTATCTGTAAGTGTAACTACGATAGGATAGAACATAATAATCTTAAACTTTCTATAACTAAAATAAGACTTTTCAACATATAAGAAAGTAAATTTCATAACAGTTTTAAGTTTTCTTTTTACCCAGCAATTTATCAAATATGTCACTAGTTTATAACTGGCAGAGATTTGTTTTAGATTAAAAATTATGTGTTATAACTAATATGATACCCACTTCTATGAAAAATAGATAAAATAATTTTCCAGGTGAATTACTATAAACCTGTATGAAATACAGTTGGAAAACTATCATTTGTGTTTTTTTAATTAATATTAGCTAAATGAATTATGATTGAGTTTTATTTCCTGAGTAAATAGTGTGTATTACAAATTAGCGTGTTAAAAAGAACTAATGGACTATAAATATTCGGAAAATCCAAAAATTAAAAGCACAAAAAGAATAAGTTTGATCTGCAGACCTAACATTTAAAAACCTTTTCTTTCCTTGTAAAAACTATTACTTGTTCGGGTCATACAGAATTTTACTTTCTTACCCTAAGCCCACTTAACATATTTTCTCACATCAGACCCTAAGTACACCTAGAAAATTGAAAGACTATCATGATAGTAGCCTTATAAAATAATAGTTAAAAGTCAGGACTAGAGCCAAATTGCCTATGATCCAGTACTTGTTCTGCTACTTACTTACTGAGTAACCTTGAGCCTCAGTTTTCCAATCAGTGAAATTCAAATAATACCACTTTATAATGTTGGCTTAAGAATTAAAGAATTAATTAACTATTCTTAGAACAGTGCTGAGAAAGTAACAGTCACCATATAAGTGTTAGGTTATGCTTAAAGTAATAACAAAAAAGATTATTCTTTTAATATAAATATAGCAAATAGCTTATTGGAAATGAATTTTATCTTTAGAATCATTTTAGTATTAGTGTAGGCTATATTTATAGCTCTGAAATATTTTTCCAATAAAAGTGTATCTTCTTTAGCTTAATTTTTATATAATTATTTTATACTGAGTACAAAGTTGCTTGTAGCTTAGCAATGTAATATTTTTAACTTTTCTATTGAAAAAAATTGGTAGTGCTAATTATTTCACAACTAATTTTCTTTTTATGTTTTTCATATTATTAGGTGCAAGTTTGAAAAATTTTATATATGGAATTTTAAATATGAAGTATAGAGCAAATAGATTTGAATTCTTTATAAAGCAACATGTCTAAACTTTCAAAAAACTTAAAAATAGAATCATTAGCATTTGTCAGTTCTAATCTATTGGTTCTAAATTAGTTAGACATTTTATTAACATTCTATACAATGATTTTCTAAATCGTTGGTGTCAAAAGTGGAATTCCAGTGTTAACTTGAGGTTTCTGGTTGTTGGCACTCCTAGAATATTTCCCAAATTTCCAGAACAGGAAAAAGAAGAAGAAGAAGAAGAAGAAGAAGAAGAAGAAAAAGAAGAAGAAGAAGAAGAAGAAGAATGATCTTAGAATATGTGCTGTATAGACATTTATTTAATAACAAATTTGAAACTATATGAAATACTTATCCAAATGTACAAGACACATGAAAATAGGATTTTATATTCTGTATGTACCCTTGCTATGGTTGCAGAAAAACAAAATTAAAACGGACTGATTACACTTTAAATTCATGATGACAGTTCTCAAATGGACTCTTAATTCTATCAGATAATTGTAAACCAATTACCCGGGTGACAATTATACAATTTCTCATCTCTTCTCAACCCTGTATCAGTTATCTGTTGTCGTATAACAAATTACCTCAAATTTAAGGGCTTAATAAAAACATTTATTCTCCCATGGTTTCTGTAGGTTAGGAGTCTAAGCACTACTTGAGCCAGGCAGTGTAACTCCTCTGCTCTTGGTCTCACATGGCTGCATTCAAAGTGTCTGCTCAGTTGCATTCTTACCTAAAGGCTTGACTAGGGACTAATCTTCCTTGTTTTTACTGGCTGTTGGCAAGAGGTAGCACTAAGATTCCAAAGGCCATCCAGTATTACAGGTTGACAATTTGCTTCTTGCAAGGCCACCAGAGCTCTCTAAATTGTATGTTAGCAGGATAGAGTCTTTTATATTGAAGCTCATCACGGTAGTCTTTCTTAACACCTTTGCTGTTTAACATAACTTAAACACAGTAATGATCTCTTTTTGCCTTGTGTTTTTAGACACAAGTTGTGTGTTCCACCAATATATAAGATGTGACAGGATGGGGTGCAGATATTGGTGCCATCTAATAATTGTCCTTCCTATAGTCCCCCAGTAACTCGTTTCTTTCTCTTTCCCAACTAATGACCTACTTCACTGAAAAAAAAAAAAGAGAGAGATCAAAAGAGAAGTTTCACAGACACCAACAAATATGTAATGAAACGGCATCTATACCCACATTTTACACCTTTTTGTTTATTACCATTGGTAAATCTTGCCTGCTTCTAAAATCATTCATTTCAGTTATACATTAAATCTTATCTTTTTTGCCTTTACTCAAGGTTCCTTCGAACAGTTCTACCTTTTCTTTCTTTCATCTGTCAATCAGCATGAAAATGTTTTTCTTTCTTCTTCTTTCTTTCTTTTCTTTTTTTTTTTTTTTTTTTGGTGGTGCTGGGGATTGAATCCAGGATCCAGGGCCTTGTTCATCATGATGCAAAGCAAGCACTTTACCAACTAAGCTATATCCCCAGCCCCTTTTCTCTCTCCTTAAATAAAATTTATTCTAATCTCACTTTCCCCGGCACTAATATCTTATTTCTTTTTGGTCTGTTTTTTTGTTTGTTTGTTTGTGGTACTGGGGCTTGAACTCGGGGGCACTTGACCACTGAGCCACATCTCCAACCCTATTTTGTATTTTATTTAGAGACAGGGTTCCACTGAGTTGCTTAGTGCTTTGCTGTTGCTGAAGCTGGCTTTGAACCTGGGATCCTCCTGCCTCAGCCTCCTGAGCTGCTGGGATTACAGGCATGTGCTACTGCACCCAGCTGTTTTAGTCTTTTTGTGGCAAAACTATAGTCTCTAATGTTTACCAATTTCTGTATTCTCATTTTTAAAATCCCCTCATTCGTTATTTGCTTCCACCATTCCACCAAAACTGTTTGCCAAGGGCATTAGAGATGACCACATTGCTACTTCCAGTTTTGTTTTTTCAATCAACATGTTACTTAGTCTAGAAACATTGTCACAATATATTACTTCCACCAATTTGATGTACCTTCTTGAGGTTTTTAGAATACTGCACATTCATGACTTTCCTCCCTCACCATGTCTTGTTACTTGTTACCAGAGTTTTTCATTATTACTTCTTCTTATCTCTATGTGGTTTGTGTTGGAGTGCTACAGGTATGGGTACTTGAGACCTCCTCTAAGGTCTTTTCTCTCTTCATTTAATCCCTTGACTTTTATATGCTGACATCTGCAAAATTTATGTTTCTAGTGAGAGACAGGTTTACCATTGTTTTAGACTGTTTTGTGCTGCTGTAACAATACCCCAGATACTAATTTATAAAGAACACATAGTTATTTATCATAGTTCTGGAGGTTGAAAAGTCCAAGATTTAAATACCAACATCTAATGAGGCCTTTCTTACATATCCTCACATGGCATAATGGTAGAGGGCAAGAAGAACAGACCTACACTGTGTCCCACATGGCAGAAGAAAGGAGAGAACCCACTCCCACAAGCACATTTTATATCAGTATTATTCATTTATAAGAGCAGAGACCTTATGACCCAAGCACCTCTCAAAAGGCCCATCTCCCAACATGGAATTAAATTATATTTTCAGTGCATGAATTTGAGAGTAGCCAAAAACATTAAGACCATAGCAACTATGAACTAATGAAACAATATTTATGATTCCTCACTTTCACAAACTTATTTCCTAATTTTATAGTCATAATTTTAAATTTTAGCTCCCAAAGATATGTCCTAAAATTATGTAAGCTTCAGGTCACACATAACTTGGGTATACCTTTATCTCTAGTCCACATCTCACAATGAAACTACAGACTGTATCTAGTTCCCCACTCAGCATTTCACTTGCATATGGAAATGTTATCTTAAACCCATCAAGTTCAAAAACTACTTCAAACCTATTTTTAAATTATCAGAGTTTTTTTATTCCTTTGCCTACACCTAGTATTCAAAATGCCATTTGTTAATTCATAGGATCTGCTCTTTGCCACATTATCTCTTTTACTTTATTTTCTACCAATAAACTCCTTCCTCACTCTGGCCCAGTCACATTGACCTATTTTCTGTTCCTTATGGACATCAGTTGCATTCTTACCTCAGTATTTTGCTCTTGCTTTTCTCTCTGCTTGAAATTATTACTCAGAGATCTGTTTGGCTAACATCTTTATAACCCCTTTAAGTCTATTCAGAATTCACTTTATCCTATCAGGCCTACCTGACCTTCTATTTAGTGTTTTAACCTGGCCTTCTTATTTAGTGTTTTAACCTGGCCTCTCTCTCTTCCCCCAGTACTCCTGATTCTCTTTATCTTACTATATTTTAACTCTTTTTTCCTATTGCTTAACGAATACTGTATACTTTGCATATTATGTCTGTTGTACTTTGTGTGTCTCACTGTCCTTGAAAATTAATTTTCAGAAGGATAGGAATTTTCTCTTTTATTCCCTAATGTGTCTGCAACATTAGCCTGGAACATGGTTCTCAATAAGCATTTGTTAAATGACTAGCACTAGAAAAATAGGGTTACATAATCTGTGTGTTTTAAAACTCATTTCTTACAATTCTTCAAATGAAATTTTACATGGAAATTTTCTCTAGAAATGTAAGTCAACTAGATAAGAATACTTTTGATTGAAAAAATGATTAGGCTGAAGGAACATAGCCTTTGTTAGATTTCTTTCTCTTATGGTACTCAGAGCACAGTTTGAAAACTAGTTAGGCTCTTGTCTCAATATAAATATTATCACAGTTCTCCAACAAAAAATCAGAATTAATTTTCCTTCAGTGTGAACGAGTGTTGTAAGTGTTGTGTGTGTGTGTGTGTGTGTGTGTGTGTGTGTGTGTGAGAGAGAGAGAGAGAAAGACAGAGACAGATAAGATGATACCATATTCTGAGTCAGTATTCTTTTCGTTTGGTTGGTTGTTTTTGTTTTTGTTTTTCTTTGGTATCAGAGATTTAATCCAGGGGCACTTAACCACTGTGTCACATCTCCAGCCCTTTTTTGCTTTTTTATTTTTTACTTTGAGACACAAGTATCTCTCAGTTGCTTAGGACCTGACTAAATTGCTGAGGCTGTCTTTGAACATGGGATCCTATCGCCTCAGCCTCCTGAGCTGAATCAGTGTTCTTAAGAAGTATATTTAATAAGGTCATAGAATAATACTGAAATCAAAATGGTTTTAATGAGATCTGTTTTATGAGATTTACTTTTTGTACATTCAATTTTATGTACTTTGCTTATCATTAGAATTAAATTGCTGGTATTTGATTATAAATATTTTATGGCTCAACCTACTGTATAGCATATACATATGAAAAAAAATCTCAAAAAATTTAAGAATGATTGGCCAAAAAAAGCTCAGAATTCATATTAAAAGAACATTTTTCATATAATAACATGAAGCAGTCACTTAATAATAGATACACTTCTATAAATTTGGAATATTTAACAAAAAATCGGTTCTTTTAAATCAAAATACATATTTACTGAAATTTTTTATTATTTTTTCTGTTTTATGGGAAAGAAAACAAAGTAAAATGATTTCAATATACTTTAGAAAAAATACATTTAAACTAATTATCATGAGATGACTAATAAAAGAGTTACCAAGAAAGTAATAATATTTGTGTGGGGAGAGATGCTTTACTCAGCATTGAAATTTACTTTAAATTACTTACAATAAAAGTAATATGATATTAACAAAAACAGAATTGGTCAGTAAAACACAATAGAGGTTTCTAAAATGGATATAAGTATATATAATATCTGAAAACATAATAAAGAAAAGTAGTATAATTTAGGGATTAAGAGAACTGGGGTCTCAAGCTATGATTGCTAACTTCAGATAAAATCTTTGCCACATCTTAGTCTTAAATAATTTGAGATAATATCCTTAATTTTCCCATGTATATTTTCTCATTATAAAATGTAAATTATAATAATGTCTACCTTGTAGAGTTGTTGCAATTCTTAAGGGAACCAATAAGTGAGATATATTTAAAACACTGTGGTCTAGCATAATAAGTATCATTTTAAAAGATTTTAGAGAAGGATATCTTATTTAATAAATGGTGTGGGTATAATTCATTTCCATCTGAAAGAAAGGGAGTTCAAACCTCCAGGTGTTGCATTATACAAAAATAAATTTAAATGCATGTGTGATTAAAAGTATGACTATTTAATGAAATTACAATGTGTAAAATTAAATTGAAGATGACTCTTTAAAGCAAAAACAAAATCCAAAGCATAAAATAATAGATTAACATGTTTGAGTATATAAATATTTAATGTTTTTAGTATAAGCAACATACTTTTCCAGAAAAAAGTATGTTAAACATGTTTATAACAATTAATTAATTGCTATACAAAGAAGATCCATATTCCTATGAAAAACAACCCAATAGGAAAATGAATAAAGTTTATAAAAAGATAACTTGCAGAGAAGGAATGGAAATGTGCAATAAACATGTGAAAACATTGTTAAGCTCACCAGCATCAGAAAAATTAGAATCAACAAAGAAATATTGTGATTTTTTTTGCCATATAGAAAAAAATCTGTTTATATATATATAATGCCCATATATTAGATATGCAAGAATCCTTGGGTTTAGAATTTAAAATATTTGCACAAATAAAAGAAAATAGCATTCTCATGCACTGTTAGTATAGGAAGTGTTGCAGTATTACAGCTTTTGAGAATCTGTCCTTTAAAACAATGCACCAATATATAGGAATATAGACATAAAAATATGTATTGCAGCATTATTTACATTGGCTGAAGTTGAAAACAACTTGACTTCTGACAGGAAAGTGATTTTAAAAATTATGGTATTACAGAATATTATGTGGTTAATCTATTAAAATTAATGAATAAGGCCATGTAATCTAGCCTAGAATAGTGTTTATCCTGTTTGCTAAAGAAAATTAAATTGCTAAGAAACATATGGCCCTGGGCTGGGTTTATGGTTCAGCAGTAGAGCACTCACCTGGGGTATTTGAGGCCCTGGGTTCAATCCTCAGCACCACATAAAAATAAAATAATGTATTGTGTCCAACTACAACTAAAAAATAAAATATTTTTTAAAAAAGAAACATATGGCCCTATTTTTAATGGTCAGAAAATATCTTGTGTCCATTTTCATGTTTGTTTCCATCAGGGTAATGACAGGGAATATGAAAATTAATAATTTTTCTTCTTGTATCTGTGTTTTTAATAAAAATGTTAACTAAGAGAATGCAAAATAGGATAGAAAAATACTGACTTCACTTGTGATGGATTAAATGTTTTAAGGAAGATAAAGTAGAAATTTTCAAAGGGAAAGATTTGACTGTATTTGACATTACACTCACAGTTTGGCTATATGACTTCTTGATTTCTTAGTCTTGGGATGCTCTTTTGAGAGTTTGAAGAAGCGTTATGAGAGAGGATTCAGGACTAAAAGAGAAACTTATTAACTGGCAAAGGAATGACAATTGTTTCATATTTTGAAGTTATGCCAAATTAAGGGATTCTATAATATGTGCAGATTTTCTCATCTTTTATATATAAAATATCAAGACTTTTCAGTTTTAGATTAATATCAAAATTATCTATGGAGATTCTAATTTAATAGATCCAGAATGAGATAGGTATCTGTATTTGAAGAGTTAGATAAATATTTATTGAAGGCTCTTGAAATATTTGCGAAACACTGTATGAAACTATATGACATGATACTTATTGTGTGATAAAACATATTAGTACAAACTGATAATTGTGATCAATGTTATAACACTGTCTCAAACTTAAATTCATCAAGACTTTTTTTATGAAAACATATTTCATTGTTTGGAAAACACTAAATCATGGAGATAATATTTTATTTGTATAAAACATAAAGGCTATATTTAGTTTTAATACTGGGAATAGTAAGGATTTTTTTTATATGCCTTTTTTAATTGATTATTTAAAGCATTACATAGCTCATGATATATCATCTTTCATACATTTGACTCAAATTGTGTTTTGAACTCCCATTTTCACCCCAAATACAGATTGCAGAATCACATCTGTTACATATTCACATTTTTACATAGGATTTTTCCATTAATATTTAAATTTGTGAATAATATTTAAATTTATTATACAAATATGTTTATCTGTTCAGGTCATATTAGTAGACATTTGGATATTACCAAATACAGTCAGAGGTTCTCTTGTTTTGAAGATATTTGTATGCAAATTTCTTAAGTACTTTTTAAGATTCTTTAGCAATATTCTTCCCGCCCCCCATTTGGGAATGGATTACGTAATTGTTTACTATCTATCTTCATTCCATTGCTAACTACTAATTTTTTTTTAGTGTGTTATGCTGTAGACAGTGTGTTCTTGACATCCAGTGATAGGAATCAGATCTCTCTGGCTGCAAGTTAAGAATTACCACTGACAGCAGTACACTGGTAATGTTTTCTGGTTACTGTTATAACATATTATTTAGTAAATACCAAAATTTGCAGCCTTCCAAATGTCTCCTTTAGGATTTCATATGAAGACACTTTCATGTTTATGAAAAGCCTAGGTTTTTTTTTTTTTTTTTTTTTTTTTTTTTTACGATTCAAGAAAGAAGTATACTTCAGAGAGGAGAGTCAATGTATTAGTAGCACTATGACATTCCTTATTTTATTTTCTGTATTGGCCCAGGCACTGGTAAAAATATATTGTCTAGTATTGGCTCCCAAGAAAGCAGATCAGATAGGCAATATTCTCTCTTTTTGGATCACCTAGTAGATAAAGATGGTTTCTGTTTCATTAGAGTTCTCTCTGTAGTCATAGCAAGAACTCTCTGAAGTGCTTATATATAGCATGTTCTCGAGGCTAGAACACATTCCATTCCTTTATATAATCAAGATCTTAGGATCTCTTTATTCTGGATGTATATTCGTCCTCTTTCTGTGTTGCGTATGTATACAGTAAAATTGAATATTTTATTTCCCAAATGAATCCATGTAAAATGGAGAATACTTCAGATTGGGAAGTGACTGAGTTCATTTTCAAATTTTTTTTTTTCTTTGAGGATTGAACTCAGGGACATTTGACCACTGAGCTACATCCCCAGCCAGATTTTATATTTTATTTAGAGACAGGGTCTCACTGAGTTGCTTAGCGCTTACCTTTTGCTGAGGCTGGCTTTGAACTCTAGATGGATCTTCCTGCCTCAGCCACCTGAGCTGCAGGATTTGAGGTGTGAGCCATTGTGTCCGGCTTCAAACTTTTTATTTTAAAAATGATCTGGACGTGTATAATTTTGTCAAAATGGACTCTACTGCTATGTATAAGTACAAAGAATCGATTAAAAAATCCACATAAAAATGCTTAGAAGTAGAAATGTTTTCACATTTTCTCTCAACAAGTAGTTTTGTCAGATTAGGGAGTTTTTAGATCCACTTAAAATGAAAAAAATTATTTCTCCTTGTTTTTACTTCATAAATTTATAAGTATAATTAAACTTGTTGGTTATTTGTTATTCTAATTATTTAATCTTCTTTGAATTAGGAATTTTCTAGTTATCTTTTTCATATTTTCTTTCATTTTGCGAGTGTTTAGTTATTGGTTTTTTTCATAAGATAGTACTTTCATTTCTTTTGAAAAAGTACAAACTGATAATTGTGATGTTTTTAAAAGATGTTTGAAAAAGTTCTATTTCATTAGCTAAATTCAAATTTCTTTTAACCTAAATAAACATGATAAATTAATGTAATTTTGTGATTCATTAAATATTGAAAGTGAACTACTTTAATCTGTGTATATGAAAGAAACTTAGTTCTATGATTAAGTAGTACAATTTGTTTAAGTATAAACATGCTTCTGTAACCTGTTATATATTATTACTTATTACTACTATTAATGATATAATAATTCAGGATATTTTTATTTTCTTAATGATGCTTATTTGTGATAGGAAATTATCACCTCCGTTAACTAGTAAGACACTGAAGTAAACTATGTATACAACTTTGCCAAAATTTGATTTGGGAAATTTGGGGAAATTTTAATTTCCAAAAAAGATTGCAAAAGTTAATTTTGTACTCATTCTATAACTTGATAAATGCTACAGTGTGATTTCTGAAAGGCAATATATACTGCCACAAATATTTTTAAAAAGAAAACTATTAATATTTCAACTTCTTCCTTGTTTACATGTGGTTTGTTTATTCCATAATAATGAGTGTTGCTGCTTTACATACGTATCTTTGATTGCTTTAGGAGTTAAATATTTTATTTTCCTATTACTTAATTTTTATTATTTAATTGTTGGCTCACTCTTACCTCTCCCTAGGTAATAACCATCCATTCCTATGATTTAATTTGAAGTTAACTCTCAATTTTTTCTGTTCTCCAGACCCATATTCATTCATCTACTTGACATCTTCACTTGGGTGTCTGATAGGCATTTCAAACTTAAAATGTCCAAAGTACAATTTCTTCTCTCCTTGTCTTTCACCCTTTTCCCTCACAATCTGCTTCATTGAACACAGTTACTAACTTTAAGTTGACAACTATTTTTCACTTTTTAATTTGACTAGTATATTCTATTTAAAATATTAAATTTAAAACAAATTTTTCATATCAAAATGCAAATATCTTAAACAATTTTTTTTCATAATTAAGAACTGTGAACACAAGGTCGTTCATCTATGCTCTGAAAAAGGTAGGCTAAGACAGAATTTAAATGATAATTATAATAACAATAATAATAATACTAATATTTTCAAAGAGCTTTTTGATAATCTGACATGTGGATAATAGTGACACATAAAGACCTCAATGTAGTAAAGTCTGATTTAGTAATCATTAAGAAGCAATATCCAATATTAATTTTTAAATAATAGACTACTCTGGAATACTCTGGAATAGTTTATCATGTATGACCTTCATAGTTTCTTCATAGTTATTTGACTCTTGTAGTTTTTTTAGTACTTATCATCTCAACATGACAGGAGTACTTTGAAGTGCTTCTCTTTCTTTTCTAGTAGAAAGCATGGATTATTTTCCTATTTTCTCATTCCTAAATGTAACTCTCTCTGAGACATAATATGATACATCTTTATAATATGTAGCATTCACAGAAAGAAAAAGTATTATTTGAATAATGCGTTAGGGAAAAATGAAATAATGTGTTAAGTGAAAAAATAAATAGGTTACATTTTTTGCCTCTGAAAATTTTGTGGGGATTATTATTCATTTTCTGCCTTCTTCTAAAATGCAGAAGAAAAATCCTTTATACTACATGTCATATTCTGTCACATCATGAAGCCAGAGGGGAAAATAAAGTATGTCCCTTTAGAAGAAGAAATAATAGGAGGTACAATTTTTACAAAACTTCTAAAGACACTCAGTCTTACATATCAGATATTTTGAGTTAAAAATACAATTGTTTGAATCAATATCAAAGGTAGGAGTACGTTATACCTGTTAAGAGTTAGCATTATAATTCACTAGACACTGTCATTTGAGCCATCCGGCTAAATTGTATAGTTCAGCATTTAATCAAGTAAATAGTGAAATAATTGTATTCTGGACTTTTAGAATGACTCTGATGGCAAGTTTTATGGCTAGTGTAGACTAGCCACATCTTAATGAGTAAGAAACTATAATACATGCAGGAAAAACTTAATACATTGATATAAATTTAGGAAGAAGGCAAATATTGCATATTCAATTATTTAATTATTATAATGTAATTAGATTTTAAGTGAAGATAAGCCTCTGTTGTTGGTTTTAGTCGTTTTCTGATAGCATTAAAATTATCTGCACATTTACCTTTTCTATACTTCTGTTTGCTTATTATATAGTTTTGGGATTTTTAGAGTATAGGGATGATAAAATAGTTTAATTTTGTTTTAAGAAACCAAAGTCAACTGATTTGTGTACACACAACACACACACACACACACACACACACAGCTTTGTGGCCAGAATGAATCATCTTTCAAATGATTTATTGTTTAATTTCTATATAAACCCATTTTTTAAAAGTTTTTGGCTTTTTAAAGCATTTTTTCAGTTGGTAACTTTAAGTACAAATAGAAAATGCAAAAGTAAATAATCCTGGCATTTAGGAAAGTAAATTTTTATAAGACAGATAAGATATCTGTTGTTGTATAGGCAGCATAAGTTAACAATAGGAAAAGTAGAAAGTACTATGACACTCTGGTTTTAGAGAATGAGTTTTGAGGTTAAAAAGTATATTGCAGTTTAACTGCCTACAAGACATATAAGATTTCGGCAAGCAAAATTATACACATTTTGAAGGAAAGAACATTGTAGGAACATAGGTAATCACTATGTCAATTAAACAGAATGAACAAAGATATGAAAACTATTAATATGTAGTCTATTCAGGAATAAGGAGGTAAAGTTTAATTTAGATTAAGCTATTTGTCATAAAAGATGAACCTGGGAAGACATGTTGAAGACAGGGTCTGGAGAACTTTTTATGTCTGCATATGAGTCTGGATATTCAGTGAAGAGGTTGTATGGGGTGTTATTGAAGGATTGTGAATAGAATTTTTTCATAATTGCTAAAACAGAAGCTCTTCATCCACAATCTTATTAAATTGCATGATTTTATAGATGATTAAACTGCAGTGATTTCACAAAGGTCACAAAGGAGAAACCAGGTATCTATTAACTGCCCATTCTAGATTCTTTCTCTATTTCACACTACTTTAGCTAAGATAAAGAAGTAGGATTGGACAAGAAGCTTTTCAGAGAAAAAATTCAGCATCTCACATAGAAAGATCTTTGGAGCAACAGAAGTCAGAGCTGGCTCCCAGATTTAAGATCACTATTAATGATAGGTGAAAGACAAAGATACATTGTAAAAAACAATTATAACATTTTATAATACACATTATACGTTCCTATGAAAACTATTCTGCCTTTGATTTGATTATCAAAGGTAAGTAGATTAAAAAGTCTTGAGGAGAAAAGAGTGACATTTTAAATTCTGTCTGGATAATTTATTTAATCTGTTGTACACATTTTGTCAAATAAGAACATTTCAGTAAAGCAGTCATTTATGAATTTATTTAAAGTACATAATTTAAAAAGATACCATATTTTCAATTAGCCTTGGTCAACAATTCAATATAGATCCCTCAAAACAGGACAATCTTCCTGAATTGGTCACTACTAAGTGGCACTCCAGTAATGGGTTGTTATACGTTAGGAAAATGTAAGATATTTATCCTGTTAGATTATGTAGAATATATCTTGGTAACGGTAAATTAATCTTGACTATTAATTGTCAAATTCTAATAGGCAAATAATACATGATATATCATTTGATGAAACATGAATATATTATTTTCAAAGATGGTTTCACCAATTACAAATTATAGTTTAAAAAATAGGGAGTTAATAGAGAATTGTTATTGACTGCGCTGGCTTTAGACATTGTTAAATTCAAATGCCAAATGCTGTGAGAAATTTCACTTTGCATTTTTGGAGCATCCCTTTTCAATTTTGGAGTCTCCTTTTATCTAAGTCTCTTTTCAGTCAGGTTCTTACTTTTATAATGTGGTGGCAAGACAGTTACTAGCAATGCCAGGATGGTATTCTTCTAGATCAGGAACATGAGCACCTCTACCCCAGCAGCATCAACAATCTCTAGTTAGCGACCTTCTTGTGTCATGTACTCAAGCTAAAATCAGTAACTGCCAGAGGTATAGAAATAGTGCTATCTCAGGTCTGGGTCATGTTTCCACTCTTGGAGACAAGGAAAACAGAAACAGCTGCCTAAAGAAAGATTGGATGACAGTGGAATTAATGAGAGAGGTGAGTGAGTGAGTGAAATACAGGTATCTATTATTGATAGAAATTCCTTTGTAAATGTTAGAGCTTCCTTAAGTAGTAAATAATATGGCAGCCCTAATAAAATAATCCATAACTATTAATTGAGCTATCTCAAAATATAATGGAACTTATTATCTATTTTTAAGGTACAGTTTTATATAATGGTTTAATAATCTTCCTATCACAATGATGAAGAAATAATGATGCCTAGAGACAATCTCATCTCTTCATAGCTGTAAAACTACAATAAGTCCCTGTTTGAAAAGGAGTAAATTTGTCTTAAATTTATTTTTTAATTAGAAACATCAATATTAATACCTTCCTCTTTATAATCACTTTAATACTGATCATAGGATTCCCACAGAAGTTTTTATGTTGTGGTTAAAAATAGACAAATTATCACTTCATTGCTTTTATTTTTTTTCTGAAAAGCTATTTGTGCTGCAGCTGGGCATCTTTAATCTGAAAATCAAAAATACTGCAAAATCTAAAACTTACTGAGCACCAACATGAAAAATTCCACACCTGGCCTCATGTGATAAGTCATAGTCAAAAATATTACATAAAATTACCTTCAGGCTAATGGTATAAAGTGTGTATGCCACGTAAGTGAATTTCCTGTTTAAACTTTGGCCCAAACCCCAAGATAGCTCATTATGCATACATTGAATAAAAAAAAAAAGAGCTAAATCTGAAACACTTTTGACCAATCATTTTGCATTAGAGATACTCAGCCTATAGTACAGTTAGTATAACTACATTATTAATCTTATTGATATTTACTTGATATAATAGTTATATCTAAAATAAAGAAAAATTAAGTAAAGTTTCTTTTACTTAAATAATGTTACTTAAACAAATCATCTCTATTAAAGTGGATTTAGATTTAAAAGAGGGACTCTCTAGTACAGAAGTCACATTGACCAAATTATAGATATATTTGATAGTAAAAGAAAATAATATACTTATAGTACAAAATGTTTAAGACATTAAGGTGAACATAGTTACCACCTCTCAAGGATCTTCTTCCCTACCCCTTTCTCCTTCTAGTTAGACCTTGCATCTCATTTATGCACTTCTGTGCTGATACTTCTAAAATCTTTACTGAACTAGTAAACTTAACTGTTTTCTACAACTAATCTATAAGGTCTTTAAAGGCAGGAACAATGTCACATATATATCCTTTACACCTCCCAACCCAGGGCTTGGTCCATAGAGTAAGCCATGTATAAATGGTAAGTGTATGGTAGCATCTATAGATCATAGCTCTGAAGGGGAAACCAATTTGTAACTTGTCAAGAACATACCTGATTTAGTTGTGTACTTATGTACAAGATACAATAAGCTGTTAAAGATCTAGTTTATTTTCCTTCAGTTCTTTTTTTATCAGTCATTTGCATTAGCAGGCTTCACCAATGAAACTTAATCCAGCTATAAAATTAAAATTTGCTACTGATCATGTCAGTGGATATAGAAACATTATCAATGCACAGACTTTTTCTCTGGTAAATGCTTTATGCCTTTCTCAAATAAGTAATAAAATAGGCTATTTTACATAATTCTCCATCCTCCTTTTCTCTTTTCTTCTCACCAGTGTTCAATTGCCCACCATCTCTAACCTTCCACATTGATGCCTCTTAACTCTGGCCTGACACATGAAATGTAAATATAACACTATTCTCTTTTCATTGTCACACAAATGAATTACTTTCTTTTCATCTCAGTGTCTTTTCAGAGTGTCTGTTTTTGCCTGTGTCCACATTAGATTAATATTAATCACGAAAATAGATAAAGATTTATTTTTATTATTTCAAGAAAAAAAGACATGGATATCTAGTAGGATCTTCATTATGGAGAACAGACAAGTATATCTAAGAGGATTTTTGTATCCTTGTATCAGAAATAAAATTTGGATGACATATTCCTCAGCTAGGCTATAAAATATATATTTCTTAAATTTTGAATTTAATAACTTCTTACATTTTGTTCCTTTAATTTTCTAAAACTGGTAATCCTATGTAAAACTAGCCTGCTATTATCTAAAATTGGGAAATATAACATATTGCAAATATAAGTAGGGTAATATTACCAATATCTGCTCTGAAGTCATAAAATACCTTTTATTATATGTGGGTAATTCAGCTACACCAACATAATTTGGGGTCCATATTAATACTTGATAAAATATTAATTATGGTTGACAGATTTTTAATTAATATTACTTCAGATGATTAAAACTTAGAGGATGATACTGTGTAAAGAAATCTTTAACACAAAGATAAATGATGTGATGTAATTCTCCAATTTTTAAAGATATGGACTTTGGAAGATGTTTGCTTTTATTAAAAGTCAATACTGTTTATAAATATATTATTTCAGAATTTTTAACATTGATAAAAATAATCAAGGGGAAAACAGTTTTTTTAAAGACAAGTTAATGTTCAATAATGTACCATAGTAAAATTTTCTAGTTCTTCTGGATATTAGTGCTAGAGTTTAAAAAAAAAAAAAAGAAAACCTTTTATAGAGTAAATTTAGTGTTTGACATGTGGTATAGTATAAATTTATATCATCTTCACATATATCATAGCAACATAGAATGACTTTATAGTAGATGTTACAAAATTTTATATTTCATTACCTTTTATTAATACCCTATAGAGTAGTTTCCATAATTGATTTTTCATGTACTATTCTGTTCCTGAGTTGTTACCATGTATTACATTGCTTTGGACATAATAACAATAATTTTAGAAATTACTATAATTTAAAAACAGAGTTTTAGAAAGCTTTGGTTGTTTAATACTTTTTCTTCATTGAAAGTATGCTAAAGCACAATTTCCCAATTCATAAATATTTTCAACAACATTTCATTCCAAAAAATTCTGAATTTTAGAAAAGGTGCTTATTTATGAAATATGATCATGTCTAACATTCAGATAGTTAAAACTTTAAAATAAATGTTCTCAATATTTTACGTGCATGCTACAAAACATAAGCATGATTCTAATTCATTTTTGTAATTGGTATAAAATATAATCATGGTTTAACTTTCCAATTATAACATGCTAGCTTTTCTGACACCTAATTTTCTATAAAACAAAGTCTGACTAAAACTAACAAATGTTACCCCCCAAAAAAATACGTCTCATTCTGCTTTATGAAACCAAATGTACTTAATGAGGTAATATGAGTGATATATTTGACATTTCTAAGAAATGTTTCTAGGAAATTTAGCTTATGTTTCACAAAATGGAATAATTATATAAACAAACTGGAACAAAACAAAATTGTGCCAAGACTGTAAATTTTTTTGTATACAAAGAAAATAACAAGTGTGTGCACCTATGTGTGTAAGATGAACTGACCCAGTCTAGAGTTTTCACTGCTTGCTGCCCTCAAGAACAAAAAGAAATCCACAATATATTTCTTTAAAATATACATATATAGGGACTGGGAATATAGCTCAGTTGGTACAGTGCTTGCCTTGTCTTGCATGCATCAAGCCATGGGTTCAATCCCCAGCACCACACACAAAAAAATATTCATGTGCAAATCTGTGATTTCAAGATAGTATTGATGATGCTTGCTAAAAATCAACTAATAAAATATCTCATTGAATATCTCAACTGAACAACTATATTTCCTGCTCAGATTTTAACCAGTTATTTCAATGTGCCCATTTTGAAAACTGTTTCAATGCTTTGTCAGTGACACTGTCATTGACAGGTTTTGATTTACCCAGTGAGCTATATAAATATAAACCATTGTCACGTGTATCTTTTGTGCTACCAAAAAGTAATTTAAAATGTTAATATCTATATTTTAATTTTAGGGTTTTTGAGAAATACCATACTGGTTTTACTTTTATTACACTACTTGATTCTATTAAATAAACCAAACCATGCTTATTTTGTTACTGGATATTTCAGTATAAATTAACAAACATGCCTATACTTAACATTGAATAATAATGATCCTATGATCACATTAGAAATTGTAAATATTCATGTGACTGAAGTAATTTTTCAGTATGTTTGGTGATATGTTAGTAATCCCTATTTTAAAAATGAGTTATGTCTGCCAAAAAAAAAGAGAAGTACCTGCCTTATGAGGATAGTCATTTTATAAATGTAATCAGTAATATAATTATCAAATAGCCTTAACCTCCCCAAAGCCATTGAAAAGTTTTAAATTATTATTTAGAAATAATTCATTAATTACATTATTAAATTAAATATTATCTGTCTATTCAGTTGAAAAACTAAAATACTATTACTAATTTTATTGACTTTCATCTCTGAAAACATCATGAAACAAGTAAGGTATTTGTAAATAATCAAAAAATTTCTAGGTGATAAGGAACATGAAATTAATGTTTTGAAAGGACTTATGTGCTAGAACTTTTCTGCTGTTATCTTCATTAATTTTGTTTTATAATTTTGCATTCTTTGTTTTTATATGTTTTAGAGCAAAGGATTTCTTTAAAGCTCCAATAGGTAAAAATTATCAATGGCATTGTGATTTTGGAGCTATATAAAATGTTACTACAGATGTATAATTATGATTCCCTCTTTTTAAATTCTATTGCAGTACACACCAAGATTCAAGGAAATTTTTTGTTTTAGTATTTTTTACTTGAAAATTGCTCTTTCCTTACAAAATTATATTTTTAAAAGATAGCTTTATTAAAATTTGGTAAAAGTCACTTTAAAGTTGTAATATTTCTATCTTTAATTATGCTTAAACTAATTTTCAATTATTT